>NC_134784.1:51578255-51593255 GCF_046742065.1 Oratosquilla oratoria | reverse complement strand
TGCAATACACGTATCACATGAAGAATCGTCACCCCAGACTTCGACAGGGTGACAAATCTTCGTGTGGGCCCCAGAGTGACAAATCTTCGTGTGGTCCATCCTGGGTTGATTCTACGGTTGCATAAGTTGATGTCAATAAGCACTACCTTAATTCATCCTAACCTAACCTAATGTTTATTCCACTGTCGATATTCGGCGTACTGGGGCGACAATTCTTCAGGTGGGATCTCATACGGTGACGATTCATAAGATCCCAATACATAAAACAACAATACTTCATCTTTAAAGGCACTGCCCATGCAAATCCACTACAAAGAACACGTGATGTAACTCCAGGAAGAACTGAGGTTCACTCTACCAAACTCAACGTAACGTAATCCTGTCAGCTGGACCCACTCCTTACTGCGGGATCCTAGTTTGGAGTCGCAACCCCGGAACCCCCTACTAGTCTTGTTGTCAGACCCTAGTTGGGGGCGCAGATCACCACCTAGTTTAATCTCCAGATAATAGAAAACTGACAAATGATTATTCATTCATGCAGATATACGGGATAGTAGGAAAGCTTCTGGGAGCTGTCAAGAGTTTTTATGAGAGTAGTAGAGCTTGTGTCAGGATTGGAAATGGAGAGAGTGAGTGGTTCGAGGTAAAGGTGGGACTTCGTCAAGGATGCGTTATGTCGCCCTGGGTGTTCAACTTATACATGGATGGGGTGGTGCGAGAGGTAAATGCAAGGGTAGTGGGTCAGGGATTGGAGATGGTTAAAGAAAATGGAGAAAAGTGGGAGGTGAGCTAGTTGTTGTTTGCGGACGACACTGCGCTTGTGGCAGGATCGGAGGAGGGATTGAGGAAGTTGGTGGCAGAGTTTGGGAGAGTATGTGATAGAAGAAAGCTAAAGATAAATGTGGGTAAAAGTAAGGTGATGAGATGTACAAGGGGTGAAAGTGGCAGTAGTATGGAAGTGAGCATTAAGGGAGAGCGACTGGAGGAAGTGGATAGTTTTAGATACTTGGGTGCAAATGTGGCAGGAAAAGGTGGAGTGAAGGTGGAGGTAGAATGTAGATTGAGAGAAGCGAGTAAATGCCTTGGTGGATTGAAGAGTGTAATGAGGAATAGACATTTGGGAATGGATGCTAAGAGGAGACTGTATGAAGGAGTGATTGTGCCAACAGCATTGTATGGGGCAGAAACATGGAACATAAGAGAGGAAGAGAGAAGGAGTATGAATGTGTTTGAGATGAGGTGTCTGAGAAGTATGATGGGGGTTACTAGGCTAGACAGAGTGAGAAATGAGGAAGTGAGGAGAACAGGGGTGGAAAAGGAGCTGGGAGATAGGGTTGATGAAAGAATATTAGGATGGTTTGGACACATGGAAAGAATGAGTGAAGAAAGACTAGTAAAAGAGGTATGGAAGACAGATGTGAAGGGAGTGAACATGAGGGGACGTCCTAGGATGAGATGGATGAATGGGGTGAAGGGGGCTTTGGGGAAGAGGGGAATGTCTATTGAGGAGGGACGGGAGAGGACAGAAGACAGGGGTGAATGGAGAATGGTTGTATATGGATGATGTTGTGATTGCATGAGGTGGAATGGGCGGGGGGATGGGGTGGTGGTGTGGTGTGTGTGAGCAAAGTTTGACGCAGCCCGAAGGGATTTCTCCCCGTTCTCTCCTTTTATGCAATGGGGGGACGGAGAGGGGGGGTCGCCGATTTGGTGAAGCGGCCTTGCTGTGGATGTGCTGTGTCTTGCGACACTGCTTCTGACCCAGGGCAGTGGACAAGGTGCTCAGATAAGAGGGAGGGTGGAGGGGTGTGGAGTGTATTCAGGGATGGAATGGGTGGAAATGATTTTATGCCTTTTCCTTTTTGGCTACCTCCCTTGTAAGGGGGAAAAAGCCTTGGTATATGTATGTATGTATGTATGAAATTGTCCGGTTCAGTACCTCAAGCTAAGCCCCTCTTCTCCAATGTTATTCCCTTAACTGTGTCCTAGCACACACTGGAACCATTAGCTATCGAAAATTACTTTAATTGGACTCCCGTAATTACAGTAATACATGTGGACGCATCTTCTACCATCACATCTGCCTTCACCATTTACATCTTTTGCACTGAATATGTAGAGGTATGTTGCTTAACGTGTTATATACAAATTACGTACTCGTGAGAGGCTTATACACTATCTTTTGGTGGTATAAATCATTTACCCCCAGATCAGACTTATAAACAACGTTACGACGAAAATAAGGCCGTAATATTAGCCATCTATTGTGACACTAACGTTCTTTCTTCTTGAGCTAAACATATCTAACGACTTCACCTTGCTCCCAGCTGAATAATATCGTCTAGCGTTTGATATACATAATTTTGTAAAGACCGCAATCATAGTCAAGGGTCAGATAAGACTGCTACCTCTTCAGTAAAGTAGTCTGGCGTTAATCAGTCACAGTTACATTTACTTGAGTGGTAGGGTGGTGAGTTTAAACACCAAAAATCCGAAACGTCAGCAATAAAACTTCAACGTATTCTTGGCGTTTAAACTCATCACTCTACCACTCATTCTGTCTTCACACCTCTACATTTACTTGTACAAGAAGACATCATTACGAGGATGGTGAGACAGCTAATTTGGCCCCTTCCACACGGGGTCTTTCCTTGCTCTTCAACTGAATAAAATCGTCTAGCGTAATAAGATGTGTATCAGGTGCCATCGTAGTAGGTGAAAAACACTTCGATCTCCGAATGTGTTTTTTTTTCTCCAGAGAAATGATTAATTTTTAAGACTTTCTCTTCATGACGTCACCATGCGGCATGCTTTCTTAAGAAAGTTTCTTCGTTGTGCCGGAGAGTGGGGTTACTTCGACTAAACTAGCATCACTTGGCGACAATCAAGACACAGGTCTAAATCGTCAATAGTAATGAAAGTTTTAATTGCGATAGATTCGCTTTGTTGCGAAGGTGGCTTTCCTTGGCTGAATAAAATTTCCTGGAAGTTGCCAAAACACATGTACAGGTTCTATCCGTTAAAGGACAAACATGTGCCAAGAAAAACGAAGACATTTACACGTCCATACTGCGCCCTATTTTAACGTATGGATATGCGCCATAGGCTCCGAGTAGAATATTAGAAAGCAAAATACAGACATGTGAAACGAAAGTACTAAAGATGACCGTGGGAGTCACAAAAAGGGACAGAGTATGAAGTGTGGCCATCGGACAGGACCTATAAGGGAGCAATATTCTGGGTTTTATTGATAGAAGATAATTACGATGGTTCGGTCATGTCAAAAGGATGGATAGAGGTGCCCTAGGAAGTAATATGAATCAAGACCTAAAGGACGAACGGAGGGAAGATCGAGAGAGATGTAGAGATGGTATAAAATCTGCTGTATAGGCGAGAGTAGGAAATCTGGAGGAGATTGAAGAACATAATTTATGCGAGGACCGAGTAATTTTCTAATTTAGATAAATGACATTTGCGTGGCATTTAATCTGGAGCAGTTTTTCTTAATTAATCTGGGCTCGGTGAGTCAGTTTCCGGGGTTCGGCGCATTTCTGAAATTGTCTCTGAGAGGCAACAGCAAAAGTCACATTGATTTGCAGTAAATATTCATTATGTTTTAGTTTTATGTGAAATTCATGTTTTGTTGGTTTTGTTCTTTGAACACAGTGATTTCGTGTGCAAATGATCCATGGTACAGTTTGTGCACTAATACAGTAATATAGTTCCGATGTTTTGAATTTGAAGGAAAAAAAAAATTATTCTTCCAACTACGAAGGGTTCGATGAATGCATGTATGAAACTTGCGGGGTTATGTACCTCCAAGGTTAGGAACCACTGATCTGGAGGTAAAGTGAGACTGCTATGAAAAGTTAGTCTCATGGACCCGTACACTACATCTGCCGAGTACTTAGTACTCGTTTTATTCTAATACCAGTTGAGTGTATTAAACTGTATGGCATTCCTTAAGCAGAATATAAATAAACACCAATAAATATTTTCTTTACCAACTGTACAAATTGTTATTACTGAATACATCAGACTATTTCATTCAGCTATGAAGTATCCCAACGATACGTGTAGTAATTGTCTCCATGTTCCATTCTGCAACATACAAGCATGTGTGATTCATTACCACTGACAACCAGCGAGCTCTAGTAGTGCAAACAAATTTACCACAACGGGAGGTTATACGGCTCTCATCTGCCCCGACAATCAAATGCTGGCTAACCACCACGGTCCCACTTCTCTCCAACGCAAATATCTCAACAGCCAACGGTCTTTTGTATTACCTATATGCTTCATTTCACCCTCGGATGGCGAAACTCGTACACAGGATACTAAAACGAGCAGTCATAACTTACAAAAGTGCAACATCGTCACGGAAATGGTTATTGTTTAGTGCTGAAAACATTTGCAAGAACTAAACTACCATCAGTTGTCCCCGCTGGCGGACGTACGATCTCAACGTCAGCTGCGGGATGATCACTTTACGTTCTATTTGGAAGGCACTCCTTTCATTCTCATTTTCTATTTAGGGAAACCATACAGACTAGACACGGCTAACTTCTTATTTAGTCTAAACAAAATAATACAGCAGTTTAGCTTCGTGTTACTGTACATGACAACTTCCAGCGGGAACTAATTCTTATAACTTTTCCAGTTGTATTACAATTCAGTTTTATAATTTTTATCAAAATAATGGACACTTAAGCAACGAAAATATACGACACTACACAGAACTTCATTATTGCTAGTGTATGACAGTTAGTGATGCGGGGTATCCATGGCATCACTACAGCCCGAAAGAGAGAGCTACAAAGCGAGAGATTCTGCACTTACATCTCGGTGAGGATTTTCAGATGATACTATGTTCTTAGTTGAATCTTGTTCGTCTCGTTCATACAGCAGAACTACTTCCTGTCAAGAAAAAGGACAAGGAAAACTTCTGAGAACTGAAACAAAGCAGCAAAACGACCCCACACCAATTTGGCAACTATAGGGAATGTCTGGTCGCACTCCGCGCTACACACTCCTCCCGCCACTCAAGCCAAAAGCACACTAGTGCGATGCACCTGGGTGGTGGGGGATGGCAGAGGAAGTCCTGGCAGAAGGGATGAGGAGTCGAAGGGTGTCAAGAAAATGGAAGAAAGGGAAGAGGGGTTGAGAGGAGGAAAAGGGGGATATAGGGGCAGAATATGGAAAAGTGGTAAGAGAGAGACGTGAGGGTAGGCACGAGCCAGTCTCATGCCTCTGTTTGTCATCGGGGCGGGGCACCACAGCGTCTGACCCAATCGTGATGGAGACCCCATACTGTTTGCCAACGGTCTGGCATCCAAAGTCTTCATGTAGACTGACCAATATAATCCTTTGTGATTGCGTGTGATCGGGCGTGCATGAAATAAGAATTAGGGTTCATTCATGACTACACAACATCATGCTTGGTGTAATGGCATGTAAATAAGCTGACCATAGATGAGACACCTTAATGATGTTTATGTAATCGAGACTGGCGGTGTGTTGGCTGCATGTTCAGTCTTCCATCGCCAGTCTACCTAAATCACTACTGAAGGACAGTTTTGGCTTTTCTTCTAGCCAATGCAAATTCCGTCAAGGAGGGCATCACCACAACAGAAAGACTGGGGGTCGTGTATGCGCGTCGGGTAACACAGAACCATAGGAAGGACACCGAGTCAGTTAGACCGTATGCTCAATGAAAATACGATGGCTGTTTGTAATGATGCAAATGTGGTTTCAGATCCCACATTATTGCGAAATTACTTCATTCAGCTTTGAGTGCGTGACCGTAGAGAAAAGGTCAAATAACTTCTTAACTAAAAATTAAGTTGCGAAGTCTTCTTTGAGAAAAGAACTAATCTTCATTTGAAACAGATCTCATAGTCTCTCACCTGATTTCTAGTGCAATGACTGTTGGAACGTGGTTAGCAGTCTTTCTGCCTGCCGGCTTCCCAGCCTGTTCGACCAGGCATTCTCCATCCCCACTCAATCTGTGATTAACCAGTCCACGTATCCTGACACTCATTCACCCTAGTCACGTAGAGTCGTAAAATACCTACAGAATATAAAATAGTAATGGTATGCGGATGCCAGACGATTTTACTTGGTGTTGAATAAAACACCATATGTAACAACCGTTCCTGCATCCTACAATTTCCCTACGAATATACAAAACCTGGCAACATTTGATGAGAATGTCCTTGATCGACATGACGTAACACACACATCGTTGTGAATTCGGCGCCAATCAGGGCGATGTTGCGTCAATAGCTCACCATAGCTAAGGTAACCTGGAAATATACAAGGATGTACTTGGTTCTCACTATTTCCCTCTTTAAGTAGTATCCATGGCTACATTCTAACTATGCGCTATTTTCAACCATGAAACTTACACGTCCCTCGTCTTCGTCAGCAGACTTCCGGTACTCGAACAAGGCAGTGCTTACACCGGATGTGGTGGGCTGATAGGCACGACCTTTCGCTAACGATGCGCCACGCAGTTGAATAAAATGGATCACGTGAAAAATGGTCACCCCAAATTTCGACAGTGTGACATTTCTTCAAGTGGGCTATCCTAGGGTGACATTTCTTCATGTGGGCCATCCTGGGTTTACGATTCATCGGTTAAATTGATGACAATAAGCATAACCCTCATTCAATCTAACCTAACCTAACCTAACCTAATGTTTATTCCACTGCTGATATTCGGCGCACTGGGGTGACAATTCTTCAAGTGGGATCTCATGGGGTGACGATTCTTCATGTGGGCGCTCTGGTGTGACAGTTCTTCATGTGACCCAATAAAAAATCGCCTGGCGGTAGCTAGAATCAACCACTCAGTACCACACATTATGGAAGGGATTCATCGAAATCAGTGAAGTCAAGGTAGGTTGAGCGTGAGCGAGAGAGCCCCGTGCAACTGAAGAAAACCACTTAGAAGGAATGAGAAGAGAGTACGAGTACCTCGTGGCGCCGAAGTCGACATGATCGAGGTAAGTTGGTTCAATCCCTTCGGAGTGGCGATTCTAGGACTATGAAAGTGGGAGGGCCAGTTCAGGACTAACATAGATGTGAGGGGGCATAGGCGGTTAGTTGCAAGCAAAATGAACCTTCACGGGTGGGGGAGTTCAGAGAGAGAGAGAGAGAGAGAGAGAGAGAAAAAAAAAATATATATATATATATATAATATAATATATACACACATATATATATTACACACACACACACACACACACACACACACACACACACACACACACACACACACACACACACACACACACACACACACACACACACACACACACACACACACACACACACACATGGGTCATAGCATTACCCATAGATCGATCATACGAGCTCTGAGCTCTCTTACGTGAGGGAAATAGCTGTCGGTCACGAGTCCAACACGTGATCCAAAGACCAAGGTGAATACACACACACACACACACACACACACACACACACACACACACACACACACACACACACACACACACACACACACACACACACACACATATATATATATATATATATATATATATATATATATATATATATATATATGTATATATATACAAAACTCATTACATATATAGAGATATGAAGGCAGGTTAAGAAGGCGCATAGTCGACTGACATTAATAAATTTAAGAAAGATAGGGGTATAGGGAAAATTGTAAGACATATAGTTTTCCAAACAGAAGTGTGGACAAATGAATTAATGACGAGGTCACCTGGGTATAGATGGAATGTGTGCAAGAAAAGAAAGTCACATCAAAAAGACTAAATAATCCTAGCTTCAAAACGGAACAGAACCCAAAACGGATCCATAAGTGATTTCAATCTCATTTTTTGTACAATCACCCTTAAAAGTTTTTGGATAAGATAAAAATAGGATATGCCAAAAAACTGGGGGGCCAACCTGGGGGCCAGCTACCAGGCCCAGGCCCCCCCTACAATCGCCACTGTCTCTTCGCTACTGAGGAGGGGGGTCACCACACTGCTGAATCAAATTGCCTGGCGTAGTAGGATTAAGACACTAATGGCCACTCCGCACGAGAGGGGATAATGCAGTGCTTGTCAAACTAGGAAGCGCCCCCAGCCTCCCAGGGAGGCGTGAGGAGGATACAAAGGGGGCGTGACCTCGTCTGCTAAAAATCATTGTTTCATAATAATAATGCATTCATTCCAAGATGAAGTATCTGCCATGACATATGTGTAAAGTAAAATTCTAACAGTCACCCCAACCCGTTTTCTATGAAGATATAAATAGAGGAAATATACAGTTTCACATAACATAAAAACAAAATAAGGTGTGGGAGGAGATGATGCAAAAAGGTGGCGTCGTCATATATCATAGTCTGGGAAGCCCTGAGCTCATCGCTGGATACATATGTAGCAAATCATGCCGTGATAACCCGATTGGAACAATTTCACGTTGGTGGCTGCAGCTACGCGCCTCCTGGCGTAGGCTTTCCACTTAATGGTAAGAGATCGACCGCTTCAACTCTGTAGCTTAAAATACTTGTTCTGGCTTGTGTCGAATTCTTCCGTGAAAATTACCTCTGGTCGTTTTAAACTTTTTAATTCTCAGAGTCACTTCTTCTTCCCTTGGGTGGACAAACTAAATTGCGATAATCCAAGACAAAATATATATGAAGTGATCCACATTGTGGAATAATCTTTATACTTGCCAGCCATCCAGGAAATTAAACAAGTGTGCCGCTAATCATTGTATGAGATCACTCATACACCTGTTACACTCGTTACACTTGTTACACTTGTTACACTCGTTACACTTGTTACACACTTGTTACACTCGTAACAAGAAATCAGTTCAGTGCGGTATGAAAGTCATTAGGAGGCGTGCAAATTGTTTAGACAGTTTAGACATTCGGGGCAGTCGAATGTCTCAACTCTTCATGACGTCATATCGTTATTTTTCTTTTCCGGACTAAAGTAACCTGTCCCTGTACTGAACTTATTACGTGTCACTAGGCCTTCACGGTCGGTCCCCCACTTGGGGAGCACCACCCCACGTCTAACTCTTACACACATACCTTCATTAGAATAAAATATACAAACGAAACCACGCATCACTCTCTCCCTACGCCACCTAGCTCAAGTAACACACTCACAATATGTTACTCCCGAACCTACGGACCATCCTTTCTACTTTTTTTTTTATTTTTCTTGATAACTCCAGACGATTTTCCTCAGCTGTGAAAGGGGTCATCGTCGTGAAAATATGAAGGCTATTTCGAATAATCCTTCGCTCTCTTCTCCCATTTTTCTTTCATGATCCATGTCCTTTTGATTTTGTTCTGACTGACCACAAAAAAATTAGCTGAAGGGGGTGACGATATAGGATTTAAAAAATGGGACCAATCCGTACCATGGAATAAAATGTTGCATTCTCTATTGAAACTAAATTGAGGGTATATTCAATATTTTCTTATCTGAGTTCTTTGATAATATGCATCTGATATGATATAAAGAATAGCAGCTTTTCATGACTTACAAATTCATGGGCAGGTGGTTGTGAGTTCGAATCCCGGGACCCGCTATGTGCTTCTTGTGTTGCTTCTCCTAGCCAGGTGGGGAAGTGACTCAAGCATCGGTTTAGGACCCAGTGACTTGCCGTAATGGACAGGGCTCGCCCTGCCAGTGGGATGGTGAGTTTGAGTTTCTCACATTCTGAATTTATGAACATAAGAACATAAGAATAAAGGAGACTGCAAGAGACCATAAGGCCTACACTAGGCAGCTCCGTATCCACCACAACCTGTCATCCCCATCCATAAAGTTGTCTAATCGTTTTTTAAAACAACTGATAGTTGCAGCGCTTACTACATGGTTACTAAGTTTATTCCATTCATCGACCACCCTATTAGTAAACCAATTCTTGTCTATTTCCTTCTTAAATCTAGATTTGTTCAGTTTATACCCATTACTGCGAGTCCTGCCCTGTTGTTTTATTATGATGACCTTGTTTGCATCACCCTTGTTATAGCCTTTGATCCACTTGAACACTTCTATTAGATTACCTCGCACTCTGCGTCTTTCCAGAGTGTAAGAGGATGCCATCATTTTTAGATTTAAATCTAAGTACAATAGTGCACGTATTTCATCGTTTTATGTACTACAATATTTCTGTTATAAATATTATTATATAATAACAAGGCCTATAATCGCAGGAGGGCACATATTAACAAACGTGGTTTAATACTTGTGGTACTAATAATAATGGCGGTAATAATGATGCACGATATTTTGGTAGTAGTGATAGCGATTGTAGTAGTAGTCATAGTGGTGATTACGGACGTGGTGATGGGGTTGCTAAGTGTGTCATACTTTCTGATGTCGACTGTGCAATGACATGTCAAAAAAGAACATAAAAATGAAGGAGACTGCAAGAGACCATAAGGCCTACACTAGGCAGTTCCATGATCCATTACCACCTGTCATCCCCATCCATAAAATTGTCTGATCATTTCTTAAAACAACTGATAGGTTCAGCGCTCAATACATAGTTACTAAGCCTATTTCATTCGTTAACCACTCTATTGGTAAACACATTCTTGACTATTTCCTTCCTAAATCTAAATTTGTCCAATCTAAATCTATTACTACGAGTCCTGTCCTGTTGTCTTAATATGATGACCTTGTTTGCGTCACCTTTGTTAAAGCCTTTGATCCACTTGAACACTTCTATTAGTTTTATTTGTATGAAGTACGATAATGCTAAGAACTTCGCAGTCTTCCTTGTGTTTAGAGAGGTATATCGGTCTATGTTCATCGAAACAATGCTAAATCCATTGGAAGGGGGAAATGTCAGCCTTGCAAGCGCATCGAGTGACGCACGAGTACAAGAGGATTCCCGACTTGGGGAGTGAGTGCGTTCATTGTGCCTACTCCCACAGACTCCTTCAAATGACTCACTTGCCAGATGAACATCAGGAGATTTTGTACAACAAAGAAAATGTGATGATAAGTATAATGTATTTCTGCAGTCAATAAATATCTGAAAATGAATCTGAATTTATGAAGACAAATATGCTTACATGCGTGAATACATGTAAACACATTTATATGTATATGCACATTGACATATACACTATACTGCATATACCAATATTGTTCTTTTTCAACCACATTAATTTTTCACTTTAATTCCATGCCATCACGATCGACTGACAAGGAGCTCGACGGAAGCATATACAGAAACTGAAACGTAATCAAGCCAAGTATTTGAACTTGGCTGAGACGTAACAAATAAACAGTGATTTAAACTACTGCGCTTTCAAGAGATATATATGTTCAGCTCAGTTTTCTTATATTTGTATGCTCGAGTTACATACATATACACGAATCTATGCTCAACCTATCCCCGCTATGATAGTGCAATGGTAGCACGTACGCTTGGGATTGTATTATACACACGGGTGAACAAGTCCCCCACATGTGCTTCGACGCGGTATGTTGGCTTATAGCATCGCTTCTGCACAAATGGGATGGACCAGGAATGGATATAGTGTGTAGAAATAACTGGCCTTCGGCCTTATATTACTTGTGTGTAGGTTAAGTCTATAGTACGCCTGTACTACATGCATTTGTATCCTCTTGAAAGCACAACCTAAGCCCTGCCGAGCCATGTTTCGGTCAGGATGGGTCGTGTGCTACTTTAGCGTACGCATGAGGCCTATATAAGGATGCCAGGTTTTGGTGTCCGCCCCAGTTCTTGGCTGTACTTGTAACCAGCAGTGCCCGACCCAAAGGCTCGCGGTCACTTTTGTGGTTTGGGGCAGGGCTAGGAGCCCTGCCCGCCGACCCGGCCTAGGTCAACACTCGCACTAACCAGAATAAAGCCACCAAACTCACTTAAGTCTCCTTCACTCCCTCGGTACCAAGGCACAAGTAACATTCGCGTAATGTTACACACATACTGAATGGTCCCCAGTACACAGATATTAATCTTTTTCAACCACATTAATGTGGTTGAAAAATATTAGTATCTGTGTACTGGGGACCATTCAGTCTGTGTGTATAATACCAATATTGTATATATGTACACTTACATAAACACATACGCACGATTATACATGTATCCATTTAACGCAAGAGGCAAAACACACACACGCACGCGCATACACACACACACACACACACACACACACACACACACACACACACACACACACACACACACACACAAGCACACACAAGCACACACAAGCACACATATACACACATACACGGGCACACACACGCACACACACGCACGCGCGGGTACACACACACACACACACACACACACACACACACACACACACACACACACACACACACACACACACACACACGCACACACACATACACTCATACACGGACACACACACACACACACACACACACACACGCGCGCGCGCGCGCATGGCGCAGTGGTAGCGTCCGCGGCTGCCACTACGGCGGTCCGGGTTCGAATCCCGCCCAGGGCTGAAATAATTTCAGTATCGCTGCACTGCGAGTCGTTACTCCAACTCTCGTGGGAAGGGAGTTGGATGTGTGTGTATGCGTGTAAGGTCACAGCATTACCCATAGCTCTTCCGGTAGGGAAATAACTGTCAATCACGAATCCAACATGTGATCCAAGACCATGGTGAATCACACACACACACACACACACACACACACACACACACACACACACACACACACACACACACACACACACACACACACACACACACACACACGCACGCCACCTTGTAGCGCAGTGGTTAGAGTTCTCGCCTGCAACTACGGCGATCCGGGTTCGGATCCCGCCCAGGGATAAAGTAATTTCAGTATCGCTGCGCTGCGGGTTGTTACTCCAACTCTCACGGGCGGGAAGTGTGTGCGTGTAAAGTCACAGCATTACCCTTGTATTGGTCATATGAGCTCTGAGCTCTCATCCGGGAGGTTAATAACTGTCGATCATGAGTCCAACACGTGATCCAAGATCATGGTGAATGGTGAAACACACACACACACACACACACACACACA
Organism: Oratosquilla oratoria; assembly: GCF_046742065.1. Lineage (NCBI taxonomy): Eukaryota > Metazoa > Arthropoda > Malacostraca > Stomatopoda > Squillidae > Oratosquilla > Oratosquilla oratoria. The sequence continues at coordinate 51,580,185 of NC_134784.1, read as the reverse complement.
CACACACACACACACACACACACACACACACACACACACACACACACACACACATACACACACACACACACACATACACAGGCACACACAAGCGCGCGCGGTCGCACACCAAGATTACTTACGGATCGGGCCAAATATGGTCTCTGAGATCTCCTTTGAGAGGGTAATAGCTATTTATCACGAGTGCTATATAGAGTGACCCGGATCTATACATTGTACCTATGTCGAGGGGACCAGTATCAGGGAGAGTTAATGCCAAAAACAAACAAGCAGACAAGGAGGAGCGTATTAGCTTAGCTGAGGTCTAGACACATTTTCGGTTTAGATCGAAGTTTCAATCTTCTACTACGGTGACGCCTTATTATACGGCTTTTATTAGGCCAGACCGTCCTGTTCCTCTTTTCAAAATTACTTTGGTGTGTTGGTATTTGTGACCGGTCGAGAGGTGACCATGAATAACATGCATATATACTTGTGAGTTGCAGTTTAGCATACTCAGTGTGGTTTATATCAAGGTCTGATATGTTTTGCGTGTTTTTGTTTCATATAAATCTGGAAGTATTAGGGTCGTATCTGTACCGTGCCAGTTCCGCGTCAGTGATATCCTTGACGCTTCCGTGACGTCTTTGCACACATATCCGTAGTGTCTCCGTACAGCGTGAATCAGTGATTTCCAAGATGACAAAAGTTTCAGTAGCAGAGTTGGCAATGATTGCCATAATTCAAGGCCAGGATTTGTGCTATAGCGATTTTCATGACTGTAAATTTTAAAACTACACAATTATGAGAAAGAAGGGAAAGGCTAACCTTAAATTTATAGCTAGCTCACATGTTTTGTTAGTAAAAATGAAGAAGGTATCAACATCAATAAAAAATACTTATAACATCTACTCAGAAAAAAACTAACATTAAACTTACAGATAGCTTAATGTTTTGTTATTAAAAAGAAAAAGTGTATCAACAGCAATAAAAAGTACTTAAAACGTACTTTCATTTCATTTCCTATGTCGATATAGTTTGGTAGCAACAAATCATACAGAATAGGATGATCTCGCATCAATTCAAGAAATTGGACATTCATTTTTCGAATTCGCAACAGGCGTCTGACGTCCGTGAAAAAAAAAACTCAAAAATATCGGCGGCGACGATACTCAAATTCACGGAACGTAGACGGAACGGAGACGGAACTGACACGAAGAGTCAAAACACGGTACTGCACCGGACAGACGTAAATCCGGGAGCCCAAATCAAAGTAACGATATTTTTTTTTTCACTGACACTGAAGAACTGAGCGGACACGGCACTGATACGGCACTGATGTGTGTGTATCAGCCTCTAAATGTAGTGTTGTACACGAGAGGCTGGCTTCACGTTCTGACCCACCTGTTCTATATCGCTGCCTGTCTGGTAGGGCTCTGAATAAGTCTGATCTAGTGAGGATATTGAATCAACCTGATCTGCTCTGGATCTTATAGGATTCACCGCGGTTCATCCAGTCTTGGATCACGTGTTGGACACGTGATCGACAGTTACTACTCTCCCAGATGAGAGCTCAGCTTATATATGGCTTGATCTATGGGTAATGCTGCAACCTTGCACACACACACACACACACACACACACACACACACACACACACACACACACACACACACACACACACACACACACACACACACACACAACTCGTGGCGCAGTGGTAGAGTTCTCGGCTCCCACTATGATTATCCGGGTTCGAGTCCCGCCCAGGGCTCAAATATTTTCAGTATCGCTGCGCTGAGGGTTGTTACTCCAGCTTTCGTGGGAGGGGAGTTGGGTGTGTGTGTGCGTGTAAGGTCACAGCATTACCCATAGATTGGTCATATATGAACTCTGAGCTCTCTTCCGAGAGGGTAATAGCTGTCAATCACGAGTCCAACGCGTGATCTAA
>NC_134784.1:51560755-51573255 GCF_046742065.1 Oratosquilla oratoria | reverse complement strand
AAGATTTTAAAGGGAATTGACAACATCAAAAGTGACCAAATTTTCACATTGAATGAGAACCAGACAAGAAACAATGGTCTCAAACTGTCCGGAAATAGATTCAATTTGGAAGTAGGTAGAAACAACTTTGCCAACCGTGTAGTTAATGAATGGAATAAACTTCCTGCACAGGTAGTGCAATGTAGTTCAGTTCGAAGCTTTAAGAATCATTTAGATAAATACCTAAGTAAGATGCTGTAATTATTATAATTTATGTTATATTATTTGTTTTTGTTTTGTTATAATTTGTCTGTCTGATTTTCATTTATTATTAGTTATATGTCAATTTATTATCATTTACTATTTACCTGTTTGTTTGTTATTCAACTATACCAATGCATTTATTTATGTATTTTAATTGTTATTTACATTGTTATAGTTTTAATTTATTATTAATATGATTTTTTTTTTTTTTTTTTTTTTTTTTGCATCCGACCTAGATATGGATCAAAAGGTCTCCTGTCGATATGCTTTGCCTTTGTAATCCTTCGTAAAAACACAGAAATTGAAACGTGGCACGCCCGAGGACTCGAACCTACGGCCAGCTCGTGACCAGTGCAGCAGTGTCTAAGACCATTACACCATCTCTCTTGATGGTGTAATGGTCTAAGTCACTGCTGTACTGGTCACGTGCTGGCAGAAGGTTCGAGTCCTCGGGCGTATCACGTTTCAGTTTCTGCGCTGCCTCCACGGTTCTTCCGATGTTGATTGCTTAGAATTAAAGTGCATTGTGGTTGATAAAAATGTATATCTGTATATATATATATATATATATATATATATATATATGTATATATATACATATATATATATATATATATATATGTGTGTGTGTGTGTGTGTGTGTGTGTGTGTGTGTGTGTGTGTGTGTGTGTGTGTGTGTGTGTGTGTGTGCGTATGTATATGCATATATATATGTACATGTGAATCTATAACTATATCTATATACTCTTCTAGAATAGGGCACTACAAAGGATTACTTTTCGTGACTCACCACGATTCCGATTCGTCTCCAAATGTGTTCAGCCTTATTTTATTTTTATTTTTGTAATTGACCCATCGGGTATTTAAGGCATGTGAATGTCTTTGTTATGCATTCACATTCACCTTGTAAATATTCTATACGGCATATTCTAAAAGGTCGTAGGAACAAACCAGAGAGCGAAATCTGGCGCAGTAATTGGTTTCTTGCCATGAACTTTTAGAATATGCTCAGAAAACTGAACGGATCCTAGAAGAAACACGAAAAGGAATTCCTTGTAGTACTTTATTCTAGAAAAATAAAATCAATATATGTATATGTATATATGAATATAAATATATATATATATATATAATATATTACATATATCATTATATATAATATATATATATATATATATATATATATATATATATATACATATATATATATGATATATATATATATTATATATATATAATATATATATATATCATATATATATAACATATGTAATATATTATATATATACATATATATAATATATACAGTATATATATCATATATATATATATATATATATATATATATATAACATATTATATATATTATATATATAAATATATATATATATATATATATAATATATTACATATATATATCATATATATATATATATATATATATATATATATATATATATATATTGATAAGTATTTTAGACAAATTATTTGGATGATGGAGAACGTAAACACAGGGGAAGGCTCGGAACCCTAAACACTCTAACGTTTCGTTCGCGTAGAACTTCTTCAGAGAGTGTATGTAGAACTGCAATTTAAGTTTATGTACTAAATCTAATTATCTTTTCGGACACTTGGGAAAGGTCGTTTTTCTGGCGTGCTTTAGAATTAAAATACTAGTTTCTTTAGCTAAATTAATAAACCCTCCTCGATGATTCGATGAATTATTAGTTGAAATATATGCTGATTCAACAATTCTTCTAGTGAATTTATCAAAACCTTTATGTAGCACTTCAGCTTCTCTCCAGTTTGGTAAATGATCGAATTTTTCCGCATGAACTACTAAAGAATTAGATGTCCTATGTGCTTTTATGTCGTTTTTATGTTCATAAATTCTTTTTTCTAATCCTCTTGACGATTCGCCAAAATAAGCCATTGAGCAACTATTGCACGGGATTTTATATACGACGCTGTTTTCGGAATTGGTTCTCTTTTCAGAAGTCTTTATTAAATCACCTATCCTCTTGTTAGTTATTTTAGCTATGTTCATACCTGATTTTGTTAAATATTTGTCTATTATTGGTGACGTTTCTGAGCCAGGTACTGATATAAAATTTGTATTATTTTTATCATTTTTCTCTTTCTTTCCGCGATTGTAAATATTTATTGCTTTTCTTTTTGTTCTATTCAACATTCCCTCTGGATATCCAAGTTTGTCAAAGGTTTTCATAATGTAATCAAATTCGCCTTCTAGGTATTCATTACTACAGATTCGTAGTGCCCGAAAAGATAATTAGATTCAGTACATAAACTTAAATTGCAGTTCTACATACACTCTCTGAAGAAGTTCTACGCGAACGAAACGTTAGAGTGTTTAGGGTTCCGAGCCTTCCCCTGTGTTTACGTTCTCCATCATCCAAATAATATATATATATGTATATTATGTATTTATATGTATATATATATGTATCTATATATATATATATATATATGTATATATATATATAATCAGAGTTGAGAAATTTGAGCAAATTTGGCGTAGGAAAACTCAGAATGACGGCGGGGGTACTTAATTCCCTTACGTTTCGGCTGTATGCCTTCCTCAGAGAGAATGACAACCGTACAGACATCTCGCCTTATATTCAAGAGCTCTGTGGATTCTGTCTCGCTGTTTGTCATGGGGATTGTTGCTCATCGCGGGATTATGTCTTCTTGTGGGATTATGTCTTGTTGGCTGCATAGGACGGCCTGTACTGCGACCTATATATATGTATACATATATATAAATATATATATATATATATATATATATATATATGTGAATATATATATATATATATATATTATATATATATATATATATATATATATGTATATATATATATATATATATATATATATATATATATATATGCAGGGCTTTCATAATCACCGTGAAACATAGCATGCAAAACTACTACAGGAGAAAAGAAACTAAACATTGAATTCTATAGCTAAACAAACAATATATTATCCTAGGTTAATTATTTTTCTAATCATCAATTAATTGTAAATATGTTTTTATATCCATGTATGTTAGTGCGTACAGGATTTCAGACACGGATTTTTTTTATGCAGAATTAAGAGTTGTCCAGAAAATTTGGGAAACGTTAAAATATCCCCTTCATATTCTAAAACAATTTCGCATTACCGACAAGAAACATTTCTTCAGAGTAAATATGGAAGAACAAAATAATAGGGACAATTTTAAGACTTTGGTACTCCAGTATCATGCATTTTTTCTTAGAGTTGTGATTATTGTAAAGAAACTGGATATTAGGGTAGTTTTCAAGTGCAACAATATGCTATCATCAAGAAGAACCACATCCGGAGTAGACACCCAAAGATCAAGATTCCGTGTCATGACTGTGATGAATTTTATTTATGGCAAACTGGGGAAACCTTGGAAACAAGGATTTCCCAGCATAAATATAGCGTAAGATCGCTAATAACGCTTCGTTTTAACACAAAACATTAAACAATCACCACATTGATAGGTCTAGGGCTAAGATCATAGCGAGATCCAGAAGTATGTCTGGAAGAAACGTGAGTGAATTATACTTAATCTTTGGAACATATAATAACACCATAAACATTACTTATGGACATTTCAAACGTGATGAATTTCTAAACTATTTAATTGTTAAGATGTACCTGCCAGATTCACCTGGCGGTGTCAGGTAGAAACGGGAAAGTAATGTGATGCACCTCTCCTCACTCTTGCGATCACATGCCCCTCCCCTTTTGCTCCTGCTGTTCACATTCCTTCTCGATGTCATTATTAACCCTCCTCACACCTTTGTCTCATGTAAAACGTTTGACGTTGTAATTATACGAAAGTACTTACTGTCTTCAAGTATCTTTTCTCCTGTGGTAATTTTGCATATAATATATATATATATATATATATATACATATACATATATATATATATATATATACATATATATATATATATATATATATATATGTGTGTGTGTGTGTATGTATGTATATACATATGTACGCACACACACACACATACACACACACACACACACACACACACACACACACACACACACACACAGACACACACACACACACACACACACACACACACACACACACACACACACACACACACACACACACACACACACACACACACACACACACACACACACACACACATATATATACATATATATATATATATATATATATATATATGTATATGTATATATATATATATAGTATATACAGGGGTTGGACAAAATAATGGAAACACCTAACATTTTGGCATCATAGTCTTTGAACATGTCTTAAACAATCAAAACTTAACATATTCTAATGTTTTTTTTGTATATTATTGTTGCTATTTGAAATGTTTATCTAAAATAAATGTTTTTTTTTCAGATATTAAAAGAAATTGGTCCGACCCCATAAAAATGGCAGACCTCTCGAACTTTAAAAGAGGCCAAATTGTTGGCGCTCGTATGGCAGGCGCTAGTACAACGAAAACTGCTGAATTGCTTGGTGTTACAAGAGATACTGTCTCAAAAGTAATGACTGCCTTTGAAAGAGAAGGAAAAACGTCCTCAGCAAAGCACTGGTCTGGCCGAAAGTTGAAGTTATCTGAGAGAGACCATCGGACTCTAAATCGAATTGTTAGAAAGGATCGTAAGACCACGGCATCTAAAATCACTGCAGAGCTCAATGAACACCTACAGAACCCAGTTTCACAAAAAAACTGTTCGTCGGGATCTGCACAAATTTGGATTCCACGGAAGAGCTGCAATTAGAAAACCTCTGCTCTCAAAGACAAATGATTCAAAGCGTTTAGAGTGGTGTAGAAACCACCAGAATTGGTCCCTCGAGCAGTGGAAAAATGTGATTTTCTCTGACTAATCATCGTTTTCCTTATTTCCGACCTCCGGCCGAGTGTACGTTTGGAGACAGCCGAAAGAAGCGTTTCATTCAGACTGCCTTCTCCCAACCGTAAACCATGGCGGGGGTTCTGTTATGATCTGGGGTGCTATTTCTTGGAAATCCTCCGGGTCAATGATTTCCCTTCATGGAAGAATTAACAGACGAGACTATTTAGGAATTTTGGGCAACCAAGTTCATCCTATGGTTCAAGAACTGTTTCCGGAGGGGAACGCCATCTTTCAAGATGATAATGCCCCAATTCATACAGCTAGAATTGTTAAAGAACATGAGGAACATTCTAATGAAGTTGAGCATCTCATCTGGCCACCACAACCCCCAGACCTCAACATTATTGAGTCTTTATGGTCGATTTTAGAGAATCAAGTAAGAAGTCGATTTCCGCCGCCATCATCTCTAAAAGAACTGGAGGGTTTTTTTAACTGAAGAATGGATTAAAATTCCTTTGGAAACAATTCACAATTTGTATGAATCAATACCTCGGAGAATTGAGGCTGTAATTGCCGCAGAACGTGGACCTACACCATATTAGAATATATTTTGTTGATTTTTCATGGTGTTTCCATTATTTTGTCCAACCCCTGTATATAAAATGTGTATATATATATATACATATATATATATATATATATATATATATATATATATGTACATACACACACACACACACACACACACACACACACACACACACACACACACACACACACACACACACACATATATATATATATATATATATATATATATATATATATATATACAAACACACACATAACCACACACGTATACACACTCACACGCACACACACACACACACACACACACACACACACACACACACACACACACACACACACACACACACACACACACACACACACATTGTGACCTTGCATTCCCGGTGTGTGGAGTGTGAGTGGTCTCAGACCTACCCAGAGATCTGCTAATAATGAGCTCTGAGCTCACTGCCGTAGGGTGGTGTCTGGCTGTCTCGAAAAGAGGCTGCAGCAGATCCGAGGTGATCCGAGGTGAATACACACACGCACACACGCACACACACACACACAAACACACACACACACACACACACACACACACACACACACACACACACACACACATATATATACATATATATGTATATATATATATATATATATATATATATATATATATATATATATATATATATATATTTATATATATATATATATATATATATATATATATATATACACACATATGTTGGAAGAAGATATATTACACGTCATAGGACGTCACACTACGAGAAGATAGATATCAAGCTAAACGACGTCGCGTAGTGCGCAGCAGCAACACCAGTTAGAGGTTGTAGAGCGTCAGGTCCCAGAACCCGACCAGAGGCCACTTAACAATGTAGTTAGGCCGACCTGACCTTGATCTCTTAGGACACCTGGTCCGCTTAAGAGACGCTCTCTTTTTGTCCCCTTTCCTCCCTCTCCCCGTCTGTCTCTCAATATGGGAACATATGAATTGCACCGGAGGAGGACAGATAACAGAGAAGTCAGTAGAGGCCTGTCGGAGCCTGTCGGAGTATGCACCCGCTCTTTCAGAGTGTTCGACTGTTTTTATGCCATAATCTTTTTTTAGTTTGGCAGAGAGTCTGAACAACGTCCGGAGGAATTTCCTCGCGGCTGAAGGCTGCCCATTTCGCAGTCAAAACTCTGGCAAAGCGGTAATGGGCAAAACCCATGGATAATTCATAGAGATACCTGTTCTTGTATACTGAGTTCCATAAATAAGAATACCTAAGCGTAATTTGCGAATGCAATTTTTTTTATTGGAAGGCAAAGAATATTATGTCAAGGTTCTGTTCCTCACTTAAACTTTTAGGTTCTCCGCTACACACCTCTTCCTTCTCTTTCTTAGAGTTATCTATTTATTTATTTACTTCCTGTCCTTATCTTAGCTATCACTAGTCTGTGATATGAATCTACAGATACTGAGGGTATATTTTTTACATTTTATCATATATTTTTATCATTGCTGTTTAAGAACAGAGCCAAGCATAAGTATACATATGAAAGGATGCTGAAGGGAAGACTGATCGACAGGACAGTAATGAGCTGTGTAGTGGTATCCAAAGGAAGGATAGGAAGAGCTTTTGACGTTCATGTTTTCAGGGAGTGGGGGAGTGTCAAATCCCTTTTGGTAAAAGGGAAATTGAAAGTGGTAGGAAAGAAGAGGAGGAGGGAAAGAGATAGGAGGTAGAGAGGTGCTGAGAATAAGTAAATATTTTTAATAGAATGAGAAGGTAAAGGAGAAAGAAGACCAGAAGTTGAGAGATGTGTGGGAGGTGGTGAGAAATAAAGGGGAAATGGGACTAGATTAAGAATGTGTACATTTCAAGGAGGAAGTGATTATGTGCCCAGAGATAGTATGTGGGACGAGGAGATTGGAGGGAATAGAAAGGAAGGTAGTAAATAGTGGAATGAAGAGGTGAAATCGGTTGTAGCAGAAAAGAAGTGAGCGTATGTGGGTTGGATGCAAGGGAAGCATATGAAGGGTACAGGAAGAAGAGAGGGAAAGGGTTATGACAGGGTAGATAGGAAGGCATTGTGGGAGGTATTGCAGATATATGGGATAGGGGGAAATTGCTAAGGTAGTCAAAAGCTTTTACATGAGTAGTAGATGTTGTGTTAAAGTTGAGAATGGTGAAAGTCAATGGTTTCAGGCGGAGATGGGGCTACGACAGGGTTGTGTTGTTACCATGGTTGTTCAATGTGAACTTGGATGAGGTGAAACGGGAGTTAATGCGAGGATGATGGGCAAATGATTGAAGATGGTAAATGAGAGTGGAAGGGAGTGGGAGGTGATCAAATTGTTTGCCGATGACACTGCGCTTGTGGCTTGGCCAGAAGAGTGTCTGAGGCAGTTTGTGACAGAGTTTGGGAAGGTACGTAATAAAAGGAAGTTGAAAGTTAATGTGGGTAAAAGTAAGGAGGTGAGATGTACAGGAGGTGAGGGTGTCAATGAGTTCGAGGTAAGTATTAGAGGAGATAGTTTTACTTATTTAGTGTCACATATAGTAGGGAATGGAGGAGTTGGGGTAGGATTAAACTGTAGGGTGAGGGAAATAAGTAAATGCCTTGGGGGAATTAATAGTGTCATGAGAAGTAGGTATCTAGGCATGGATGCAGATATATGAAGGAATGATTGTACCTACTTCAGTGTATGGGGCAGAGACTTTGAATTTAAGGAAGGTAGATAGATATATGCAGTTGGTCGTTGGCGACGAGTCTACCGAAACACCATGTGAGGACGGAAACTTTATCAGTGCAACAATTCGCTGGTTAGAGCTTTATCAAGTATATAATCGTGGCACACAAATATTTGGGAATAGATAGGAGGACCTGGGGGTGAAGGGGGAAGGTCATTGGAGCCTAGGGACTATTAAGAAAGATGGTGAGTAATTTTCCGTGTGCAAGAGGACATTTGTTTACCACCGATGGACAAATGCGTGAGTGAAAGAAATGAGGTAAGAGGGCATTTGTCCATTATTGATAGACAAAATCACGAGTAAGGAAATGGGTTGAGGAGGGAGTTAACCCTCACTAACCATCACCAACCATGCACGTGATCCACACACTTGAGAAATGATACTCATCTTTAGCAAGACCCCAATCTTGCAGATCTGACAAATTCCTCAATCACAAAACAACTTGACTCAAGAATGGAAAATAAGACAACATAACGCCATCACGCTATCCACAACACGGAAATGCCTGATGTCACCAGACAGATCCGGTGACTCCTTTCTTATACCTACCCCAATTACATTATCTTAATTTTAATATATACGCCATATCTAGCCACATCCACCAATAACTGAACCCCACAAAAACTGATCCCACGCGGGCGTTTGGTCTTTTCTAGGTAGTCCATAGTCCATAGTTCTAACTAGCAAATTGTCATACTGATAAAGGCCCCGTCCTTACATTGTTTCTTTTAATAGGAGAAAAATTTGAATACGTTTGAGATTACAAATGAAGAACATATCGACAAGAGACCTTTTGGTCTATAACTATGTCAGATGCTAAGAATAGGTAGTGAAGGGTTTGAGAAGTATAGTAGAAGTTAGGAGAATATATAGATTGAGAAAAGAGACAAAGAGGGGGGATGGAAAAGGTGCTGGTACATACAACTAATGAAAGGATATCGGGATGATTTTGGTCCATGGAGAGAATGAGTGAAGAAAGGCTAGTAAAAAGATCGTGCAAGGTGGAGGTCAATGTAGTGAACTTGTGGGGAAGACCGAGAATGAAATAGATGGATAGGATGAAGAGGCCCTTGAGTAGAACGTCTGTTGAGCAGGAAATGGAGAACGCAAGAGATAATAGTGAGTAGAGAATGGTTGTGAATAGACGAATAATTGACGCGGCCGAAGGGATTTCTTCTCGTCTTCTCTATTTACTCTTGAGGGGACGAGGTGGGAGAGTCGCCAAATAAACGAAGGGGTGGGAATAAACCTACTTCGGCTGTTGGGTCCTGTTGTGGATATGCTGTGTCTTGCTACATTGCTTCTAACCCGGACAACGGACATGGCACTGGGATGCCTCTTCATCCATAAGGAGCTAAGTTCGAAGGGAAACAAATGTGTAAGGAATGGAAGTGAAATGGTTAGGGATGGGTGTATTCCTTGGCTGGCTACCTCTCTTATAAGAAAGAAAAAATGGTTTATGGGTATGGGAGGAATTATGATATCTATTAAAGATGAATTACTCGGTTCCGTGACCGTCAGCAAGAGGTGCGGACTCTTGATTGTCGTGACTGCAAAAGAAATGTTACTTGGTGCGTTTCGCCACTCAGGGAGAAGTGAGGTGGGCTATTATAAATAAAGGCACGTTTTTTTTTTTCTTTTTCCCTAGTTCCTTCTCAATGTGGGGTAAGAAAAAGGTCCCTAAAGACAACCACTCGTTCAAATGAGTAGCTGTTGAAGCAAACTGCCCGTCACCTCTGTCTCATTGCAGAGTGACCCTTTGTTCCATACCGCCTCTGTTTGGGTTATGACAGCTGGTTAACAGGGATAACCATTCTCAAAACACATCATAACTAGCCTTCACCACAGGACTTATAGGGGAGCGTAAGGACTTACAGGGGGCGTTAAAAGAAAGACTGAAAGTGGACTGTAAGACACTGGGAGAACATAAGTTAAAAATGGCTAAGCATTACTTTGAGAGGGGGGACTAATCTTCTTAACGAGAATGATGTGTGGCTCTGGGCTGTAGGGGTGTCACATTTAGTAACGTTTCTTCACCTTTTTCAGCCTCCGCATCCCTTGCACCAAGGTTTGGGTAGTCCAACATGCTCTTATGTGTGATTACATCTACTACAGTGCCTTGGATAAAGATAGAATATGTAGCAATAAATAATTAACTTTACTTGATACACAAAAATATTTATACGATTGAGAATAACACTAAGTAGGCCACTGACTGCAAGTCATTTGGAAAAAAAATAAAGGAAGAGGAGAGTGAAAAGGGTTTTGGTATATCATGATCAATTATGTCAATTTATTATTTACTATTTACCTGTTTGTTCATTATTTAATTATACCTATGCATTAATTTATTTTATTTATTATTTACATCATTATAATTTTTATTTACTCATTCATTTATTCATCATTATTATGATTTTTTCGCATCCGACCTAGATATGGACCAAAAGGTCTCCTGTCAGCATGCTCCGCCTTTGTAATCCTTTGTAATGACCTCAAATCACCTAAGCCAGCATTTCTTAACTTTTCGAACTCGTCCTTACTTTGCTCAGGTTGATACACTCTTGTACCATATTACATACAACTGTAACAATGCTTCATTTCCTGCATGGATGAAAATAGATTTGATTGTACTTGGCAATTAGTTTCAGCAGCCGAAGATAGGGCATCAGTGGATGCAATGAAAAGTAAAGTCAGAGAAAACGAAGGAAAAAGAAAGAAAACGTCCATGGATGGACTCACTCGCACGCAGGAAAGGATTTTGATATAAAACTTACACCTATAAATATGATGTTTTACTTACTTATTTTTTGTGAAAAAAAAGATGAATTCTAACGTCATTTGAAAACTTTTTGAAATGATTACAGTAAGGCTGAAAGGAATGACATATTAAAAATGTACAAGATTTTCAGTGTTATACTGCACGTAACAGAAACTATTTCCAGCACCCATTTGAATTCCATTTAGTAACCTTAAGTGTTCTAACAACCCGGATAGTGCTATCTGCATGAAATGATGTTAGTATTCCTGACAAGACTCAGATTAGAACTGAACATTACCACAGAAAGCATTGTTTTATGTATGGGAACTTATATACATGGATAAAAAGGTAGAAATGATGTTTAGTTTATCTTTCAAAACTTCAATAATGGATTTTTGATTTTATATCCGACGCGTGAGCTTAAGCACTGAACAACTATTCTACATAGCTACAGGTGACCGTCACTTACCCAGGCTCTTTGTTCGTAGCTTTTATCATAGCTAAGATTTCCCAATTGTAATTTCCACAGGTTCATTTGTGCAAGACTGGGGATTCGGTTTTCCATTTCGAGCATGACTTCGGTTGGTCGTGTGGTTCTAGTAGTACATGATAAAAGTCTATTTGTTTCCACTGCCGTTCATGTTTCAAACATTAAACCCAAAACCAAATTTTCAGTTATATTTTGCGTATTCCAAAATACTTTTGGCTCTTGTAAACTTTAATCTGCATAGGGAAGCTATATCTTTGCTCCCACCAACAGTTAGCAATCCATCTGAAAGTCGTTTCAAGCAGCACAGGTTAGTCAAGAAACTGTATCTGTATTTCATAACTTTATTTACATAGAACTCTATGTACACAAGGATATGTCAACTGATTATCTGCAGAGTCTGAAACTCCCCGGCTTACATCTCGATTCTGCACAGTTGGTTGGTTGGGATGAAGAAGGAGGAGGCCTATACTCGTATATACAGCAGCACGGTACCCCCAATAGCCTAGTGGATACCATGTCGAACTCATGAGAAGGTGGTCGTGAGTTCGATACCCGGGATCCGCTGCGGGTTATGTCACGTTGGTTCCCGACAGCCCTGGCCACAGAGGGAGGCGACCCCTCACCGGCCTAAACAACCCAGCGGCTTGCTGCAACTGAGAGGGATTGCCACATCTGGCAGTGCTTGCCCTACCGGGGTTTCTCACTTCCCACCACTGCGTGGGGAGTAGGATGGTGAAAGTGTTCTTTTAGATTTGTCGTCTTCTGGTTCCTTCCTCTCT
>NC_134784.1:51553255-51555755 GCF_046742065.1 Oratosquilla oratoria | reverse complement strand
GTCTTTCGGGACTGCACTTGATGGTAAACGACAACAACATATTCTCTTTAACGTTCGACTGTCAAGACAGCCACTTCTACATACCCGCCGCCGGTCTCAATACAATTGATCTAATAGACACAAAACATAGTCTCGTCACAAGCTTACGTAGAAAATGAGGTACCTGTATTTGAGAATTCGAGGCAAAATTGAATTTTACTAATCTGATTTTCCTTTGATGTTAGCCAATATTTGATTTCTAAACTGATGAGCCAATCGATTCCTTTAATTTCTCTTGCTCAAACGCGCACATACACAAACATACACACACAGGCAAACACACGCGCACGCATACACACACGCACACATGTGGCAATGAGATAGTTTGGGGAAGATCTACTCACCCTTGACACCGACGCTTCCTTCCATACAAGGCGCCCCAACCACGCCAGTCCATCAAGCACAACTAACTTGTGTCCATCAGAGCGCCGAGGGCTGACAATTACAGGAACAGCGCCATTCCATTCATAGTGCATATCAGTAGTTCATTTTCGTATTGTGCTAGAATTAGCTCAAATTGTCCATTGTCATTGTATTATTATATCACTGTTCACCCAATGAATCGATTATATCATTATTATCCTTATTATCATAAACACATACGTGCACTCGCACGCCATACACACGAAACACGTATGCTGGGGAAGGTAAATCTGACTTTGCAGGGCCATGTCGCACAATATCATCTTGTTATTGGGGTTTGTATCCAAACGTATGAAGCCCACCTTTCAAATGTCTTTTCCCTAAACTAACACTGTCATTTAGTTCTTTACAACTTACCTCCAATGTCTTGCTTAGACCAGATTTCTTGTAAACATGATGAAAAGTTAGTGATCAGCTAGATTAATTCAACTGCAACACAATACTTTTAAGAGTTGAACTCCCCACGCATTTTTAATATCATTAGTTAGGATGCACTTCCAAGGATGTCGTTTTAGTCAACTCCCCTACTTCCTCACCCTCACCGTTCATTTTACACCAGATTACGATGGTCACATTTTCTACCAGTCGTTGCTTTGTACATTTACTTATCAATTAGGTATTACGGTAAACAATCGTTGGGTCCACCCGTATTTCTCATATGTGCACGACCTTACCGCACCTGGCTGCAAATCAAGACTATTCGAGATAGAACAGTGCAATAAATCGTAAATCATATCTCTCAGACTGCACTAAACTTCTGAATTCTTATCTACTCAGGGAACGTCAGTTCTACAGCAGTACTTGAGGAAGTAAAGCATACGTATCACACAAGCACTTGACAAAAGGATTACGCACATGCTGTACTCTAAGTCGACAAAAGCACAACAAATGATACGATTACATATAAACGGAGTACATGCTGACTACTTTCGACGCCTGTGGAACTGAAGGTCGATCATGCCCTGGACCCGCTACGACCATTCAAAGAACATTTGCTTGACTCATCATGCACTCGTGGTAATACAGAAGCACATGAAAAAAACAATAATAATAGCTATAGGAGTAAATAATGAATAAAGCCTGAATCATATATTCTAAGGAAAATATAGCTTGTGGAAAATCTTTTAAAAAAGAGAAGGACTTGATGTTTGCGCGGGAGGCTGCACATTGTCAAGGAGGCAAAGTAAACATTCTAAATTGCCCAGCAGGGATCCCCGATTCATTAATACCTTAAAGTACATTTAATATCTACAACCGACTGTTAATGTATAATCTTGGGTTACTTTTTGTTAAGAGTCGCTTGCTCAGATAAGGTCTCTCAGGTATGAGACAGTGACAATTTGAAAAGGTACGAACTCGCTAACTAATGGACTCTCAGTCACCTAATCTATCAATGAAAGAGAAATGATTCCATGCAAAGATGGATTTTGTTTTCGAAATATTCCTTAAACGATTATGTGTGCATTAATACATGTTAC
This sequence comes from Oratosquilla oratoria, assembly GCF_046742065.1. Lineage (NCBI taxonomy): Eukaryota > Metazoa > Arthropoda > Malacostraca > Stomatopoda > Squillidae > Oratosquilla > Oratosquilla oratoria. The sequence goes on along the minus strand of NC_134784.1, from coordinate 51,553,815 downwards.
AGAGACTGCAACGTGTGGAAACTCTTTACGCACTTGGATGTCGACAATTCACCACGCCGACGCCCATCGTAGCTTTTGTGTTGACAAATGATAGGCGATTTTATTCTGCTATGAGGGTCGACTTGGGACAGATTGCGGCCTCGAAACCCCATTTAGTCTGCCCCTGCACCTCAATGAAATCGTCTGATATTCGCCAGAATAAACTATGTGGGGGGCATCGGGGAGTCATCGCAACGGAGGGCTTAGAAACGAATCATTTAGGGAACCGAGCTACGGGAATACTGACACAATGATAAACGTGCCTTCTACTCCACAATAGAGAGAGACAGAGAGAGAGAGAGAGAGAGAGAGAGAGAGAGAGAGAGAGAGAGAGAGAGAGAGAGAGAGAGAAGACCAACGCCCTAATTGCATTCTCTTTGAAAGAGAAGGAAAACAAAACAGGAGCGTTTTAAAATGAGAACTGAAGGAGGAGGAGGAGGAGGAGGAGGAAGAGGAGGAGGAGGAGGAGAAGGAGGGGAGAGAGAGACTGTCCAGGCGCGTAATCTTGTGATGGAAAACAG
>NC_134784.1:51533255-51548255 GCF_046742065.1 Oratosquilla oratoria | reverse complement strand
GTAAATTGATTTATACACAAAAAGTGTAAAAACGTGTATAAGATTTTACACATAGAGTGTTCACAAACACACACACACACACACACACACACACACACACACACACACACACACACACACACACACACACACACACACACACACACACACACACACACACACACACACACACACACACATATATGCACACACACTCACGCACGCACACACACACACACACACACACACACACACACACACACACACACACACACACACACACACACACACACACACGCAGGCACACACACACACACACACACACACACACACACACACACACACACACACACACACACACACACACACACACACACACACACACACACACACACACACACACACACACACACACACACACACACACACACACACACATATATATATATATATATATATATATATATATATATATATATATATATATATATATATATATATATATATATATATATATATATATATACATACACTAGGCTGTAAGGAAAGGATGTCATTACTCCAGCAATGAAAATTAGATCAGTAGACAGTGAGATACCTAAAGGTGAATGCGGTATTTGGGGGTAGTGGAAGATAGAAAAATTAAAATCCGGAAAGTAGATTCATCAGTGATTTATCGGATAAGATGGCCGGAGGAGGTATTACAGTAGTATTGAACTTGGCTCCGGTACTGAACATGAACACAGTCTAAGTATTTTCGTGTTATCCACCAAGTGTTGTCTAGTAAGGATTTTGTTGTGAGAAGAAGGTTGCAAACTTCTTAATAATGTGTCTTACATTGGTGTTACTACGACTTCGCTTAGCAGGAGACTTAGCAGCATACATAAACATATGAATCAAACTCACAACAAAACCTTTACCACACAACACTTGGTGGATAACACGAAAATACTTAGACACTGCAGCAATCACAGAAAACTACACATCTTTGAGAAAGTCTACATTTCACAACAGAGCACTCTCATCAATATACAGACCGACATACTTGGCACACCTCCTGGTGCATAAGAACTCTATCGTTCAAAGACATCATCCGTGCATCGACTAACAACTCCAAACACCGGCAGATCCACTCCACTGAGTTCCAGCAGACATCCTCGCAGCACCCACAGCACAACATTTTATCAATTTTGAAAAAAGGCTATTCTAGTTGTAATGGTTGCCCACCAACGCTCTAGGACAACTGCCCACCGACATGTAGGATTTATTTCCAAGACGGTTACAAACAAAAATGCAAAGGTAATCATTAAACCATCTGGCGATATTTTGACCCATCCTTCATCAATACCAAGTTCACCTCCACTAACTCCACTACTGCCACCACCACCAACAGCAACAACTCCATCATCACCCCACCATCCCCAACTCCACCACCATAAACTCCACTACTACCATCATCTGCATTACCCCCATCACCACCATCACCGCTACCAAATCCACCACCACCATCACCATCACCATCACCATCACCATCACCATCACCATCACCATCACCATCACCATCACCATCACCATCACCATCACCATCACCATCACCATCACCATCACCATCACCATCACCATCACCATCACCACCACCAACACCACCACCACCAACTCCACCACTGCCGTATCAAACGTATCTTACCTTGGAGCAATATTCCATAAACTCGTCCATGGTGACAACACCGTCCTTATTGAGGTCGAGTCTCTGTATAAAGAGAAAAGATGGATTGTTTTGTCATAGAAACATAGAAATATTTACATTTGGACCTTTTTGGTTTTCTATTTATTAATCTTCACACAATTCTGTTTTTTTTTTTACAAGACTGATGGCTTATGGTCATAATTTATGTTTTTATCAACCATTGTCAGAACGGCTTCATTGCCCACTACTTTGCCTCGAATAAACTTAGGTTTCAAATAATATCATTAGTTGATAATCGGTCTTGTAATCAGTAAGCCCTCTTGATTACAGAATAGTCTCATAACTGGATATCAAAACAGAAATGAAGAAAGTTGGTAACTTTCTTTTCCTTGGACACCATAACAAAAGTTAGGAAAGATTAAAAGTAATTGTTTTGATCAATTTATGATTGTATTGTTGTGTGTGATTGTGTACATTTACCTAGTTGTACTATACGGGAAGGGAAGCTTTGCTCGCAGTGACCAGTCTTTGTATCTTTCAGCATCTAGTTTGTTCTTAAATTCTTGTATGGTTTTTGCATACACTATTGTTTCTTCCAATTTGTTCCAGACATCTACCACTCTGTATGGAAAACGGTTTTTTTTTTAGATCTCTTCTTTAACTATCCTTTTTGAGTTTCTTTTAATGTTTCTCTTGTTTTTCTTTTATTCCACTTTAATAAGTCTTCTCTATCAAGGACTTTCATGCCTTTCATGATTCTGTAAATGGCCAGTAGATCTCTTCTTTCTCTTTTTTGTTCCAGGGTTGGTAGTTCCAGTTTAGACAATCTTTGTTCGTATGTCAATTTTGAAAGAGTTGATGTAATCTTTGTCGTTGCTCTTTGGATTCTTTCTAATTTCTTTATATTCTTTTTTGTGCTGGGTGTCCATTGTATTGCAGCGTACTCCAATCTTGGTCTTATCAGTGTAACAAATATTTTTTTACCACTACTTCATCCCGATAATTAAAAGCCAGTTTTATTGATCTTAGTAAATTGTAGGTTTCTCCAACTGTTTTATTTATATGTGTCTGGTAACATGTCTTTGTTAATAATTACTCCTAGGTCTTTTTCGGAGTTGACTCTTTTACTTCCGTTGTACCAATTCTATATTGTCCTGATATTCTCTCTTTTTTTTTCCAAACTCCATTATAGTACATTTCTTGATGTTTAAGTCCACTTCCCGCTTTTGGCTCCATGTGTGTGCTTTTTGCAAGTGTATATATATATGGCTGTCTCCCATAGTGAATGCGTATATTCTTTTTTGAGCCCTGGGACTATTGGACCCAACGCTTAATCTCCTCTCGTTGGGGCTTCATAGTCGGTGGTAATGGAGAAACGGGGGCGGGAAGGCTGGAGTGAGACTCTGTATATCTCTGTGTAGGAGCCTTTTGATGTGGTAAGCTTGTAATTTGCCCCCGTCAAATCCACTTGTCCCGCTGAGCAGGTGGTAGGGTGGCTCAAACGAGGCTCACACACGTCAAGCCTCTGATGGTGGATGCGTATGTTTTTTCACGCTCCCTGGGACTACTGGGCCCTATGCTTAGTCTCCTCTTGTTGGGCTCCGTAGTGGCTAGTGATGGGGAAAAGGGGGTAGGGAGGGCTGAGGGAGAATTTTTGTATTTATGTATATGAGCATTTTGATGTGAGAGAGGTGGCTTGTAATTTCCCACCGTCAAATCCACTTAGCCCGGTACGAGGGCAGCCAGGTTGGCTCAAACGAGGCTTGCGCACGTCAAGCCTCTGTGGTCTCCGTGTGTGCAGCTGGAACATTCTTTCCCTTTTCAAGAACAATCGGTTACTCTTGGAATATTTAGGTTGGATATAGTGGCTCTATTTAAGTTTAAGAGACCGAGCAGTGGTAAGATTATTAACGAGTGTTGCACTTACTTCTGGCAAGGCCACGCGAATGGAGCCTGCCTCAGGGGCGGAAGTAGGAGGGTTTACTTACTTGGTTTACTTGGTGCTGTGCTGAGGTTGATCCCTCACAGTCACGGTGATCCGCCGCTGAATCCGGTTTTGGCGTCCCTGCTTAGTAGGTCCACTTGATCCGGGATGGAGTTTGAGGCTGCTCGACAGATGGCTGTGTAGCCTGGTACCGGTGGTTCGTCAGGTAAGGTCATCAAGTACCTATCCAGGCCAGCCTTAAATGTATCCACCATGCAGCCTGTTATGCCTCTTACTTCTTTAGGGAGTGCATTGAAGATTTTTGGTCCTTCATGCCCCAGGCTGGCAGCAAGTAGAGTCTTGATTCGCTCTGGGGCTCTGGTTGGAAGGGTTCTTCTTTTGCACTTGCGCCCTGTTCGTTTATTGTACTGTGTTTGTAGTGTAGAGGAGTTTGTTGGGTCTGGTAGTTGAATTTTCCAGAATCTTCCACAGGTAGATGGCCCTGTATTGTTCCCCCCTCCTTTGTTGAGAAAACAGTCTGAGTTCCCTGAGGCGGCCCCAGTAATTTAATTTCCTCATCTCCTGTATCTGCCGGGTGAAGCTTCTTTGTACTGCTTCCAATCGCTGGATTTCTCCTCTTCTATGGGGTGACCACAATTGGCTGCAGTAATCTAGTGTGGGTTGGACTAGGGCCTTCCAGAGGGTTAGCATAACCTGTGGTTCCCTGAATGAAAAAGTCCGGAGTACCCAGCTTGCCATTCCCTTGGTCTTCCTTATTGTTTCATCGATGTGGTGATGAAAGCTGGCGTCATCGCTGAGGTGAACTCCCAGGCATTTTACATGCGTCTTTGGGGGGATGACTGAGTCACCCTCGGTATGCAGAGCAGTTTCCAGCTTTATGTCTTGGGATGGACCACATCTCAGCATTTCAAATTTTCCCTCGTTAAACTGCATGTTGTTTTCTGCAGCCCAGGTGTACACCTTGTTGAGGTCCTCCTGTAGGTGGTCTACGTCCTCTTTCCTGGTCACTATGTGACTGACGTTTGTGTCATCAGCAAAAGAGGTGAGAACTGAGGAGCCTATGTGTGTGTCGATGTCACCCAGTTGGACGAGGAATAGGAGTGGACCCAGAACGGAACCTTGCGGCACTCCACTACCACTGCTTGTGTCCTCCCAGTGAGGAAACTGGTTAGCCAGTTTCCCAGTTTGCCTCCAATTCCTAGGGATCTGATCTTGTGAAGCAGGATGCCGTGATCAACCTTATCGAAGGCCTTGGCGAAGTCCAGGAACACCACATCTACGTTTCTTCCTTCTGCCAGGTTTTGTAGGAGCCAGTCGTAATGGTCCAGTATCTTTGATAAGCAAGAGCGCCCTTTTCTAAACCCATGTTGGGTTTTGTTTAGGAAGTTGTTGTCTTCCATATACGTGGTGACTTTGTCCCGCACACATTTCTCGAACACTTTGGTGATATGAGATGTAAGTGCTACTGGTCTGTAATTTTGTGGGAGGCTCCTATCCCCTCCCTTGTAGATGGGGCTTATAGTGGCTTTTTTGAGGTGCGCCGGGACCACTCCTTTGTCCAGAGAGGATCTCCATAACATACTTATGGGTTGTGCTAGGGTTTCTCTGCATTTCAGAAGCATGATGGCTGGCACTCCATCTGGTCCGGCGGCTGAGTTCGATTTGAGCTCTTTTATGCTGTTCTTTATGTCATCCTTCGTGAACAGAAGGTCTGTGAGCTGTGGTGACTGGGGGTTGTCCGTTACAAAGAATGTTGCTGGGTTGCTGACAACTTTTGACGCACTGTTGTATTGTTGCCTCAACACTTCGCATGTTTCTTCCGGATCTTTTGTTAGTGTTCCCCTGTCTGTTTTTAGGGGGCCAATCTGAGTTTTCGTTTTTATGTACCTCTTGCAATAGCTGTAGAAGTATTTTGGGTTTTGTTTGATGTTTAATATCGCCTGACTTTCTTCATTTCTCCTTTGGGCTTCATGAGATACTATCTGTTGTTCAATACCAGCTATTTTGGCCCTGATTTGGCACTCTTTTTCTTCACTTTTTCTTTTATTCAATTGTGTGGTTAAGGACCTTCATCTCTTCATCAAGATTCTTCTGTCTCTCGGTATGGTGTTATGTCAAGGGCTTCTGTTTCATTTTAGTGGGATGTGGTTATTGCAGATTTCTAGTTTTTATTAGGGCCTGAAACATGTCGTCTGGACTATTCCCTTCCATGATCTGGTCCCAGTTTACTTCGCCAAGTCTAGCATTAACCTCTCCCCACTGTATGGAATCAGTGTGGAAATCGAAATGCCCAAGGTGAGTGTTCTCCGATGGGGGTGACTTACTTTGTGCATTCTCTCTTTTCGTGTAGGTGGTGTTAACAGGGATGAGATTGTGGTCAGTGAACATTGTTTCTTCTACGTGATAGTTGCCGAGGATATCCTGATTGTTGGTGAAGAAAAGGTCGAGGATATTATTTATCCTTGTTGGCTTGGTTATCAGCCGTGTGAGAAATGCCCTGTCAGTTAGGTCCAGCAGGAGTTTGGCTTGGACTTGATCCTCCACTGTTCCTCCTGATATGGTACCTCCTGGCCGCTGTATAAATGGTAGATTAAAATCCCCATACAGGATGATGTCTGGCATTGGTGTTTGTAGACTATCTAGTAAGAGGTCTATCTATTCTATCCCTCTTCTGAATTTTTCAGTGTCACACTGGGGTGGGCGATAGCAGTTGATAACAATAAGGTTGAGTGAGTTTATAAGTAGAGCTATAAGTTCAACTTGGCTGTCTGTGTGTGTAAGGAGGGTCTTTGTGTCTGAGGTGTGGTAATTTCTTACATATATGATAACACCTCCATGAGTTCTCCCTTCTCTATCTGCTCTATATGGGGTATATTGCCCCATTGCTATCTCTGCATCTTTCACTTCCTTCCTCAAGTGTGTTTCAGTCAGGGCAACAAACAGGGGATCCTCTAGCACTGTTAGTTCTTTGATGAAAGGAATTTTACTTTGGTTAGTTTTAGGGTAGAGGCCCTGTATGTTACCCATGATGATGTTTTCTAATGTGTGTTTGATTGTGCTGTTGTGAGCCAGGGAAATTGTTGGTTGGGTAGTATTGTTGTCTGCGGAAGCGGCAGTGGTACATACCCTGTTGGTTTCCTCTCTTCCATGTAATTGGTCAAGAGTACTCCCTGTGCTTGTATGGTTTTGGTCAGTAGATCTAAGGCTGTTTTCAAGCCGTTTACTAAACCTAAAAAATCACCATTAACACTTTGTGTTTTATCAGGCCCTAGAGCATTGCTTGAAGGTGTTGGGTCCGATCCATTGGGTTTGGAATATGTTTGTGCCTGAGATTCTGTTCCTCTGTGTGTGTTGGTGTTGTTGGTATGTGTACTCCTCTCTTCCTTGTTATCCGGTTTCCGACTTGTGCCCCTAACATGCAAGAATTTGCAGTCTTTGGCCAAGCATTTTTTATTTCTTAGGGAGTTTCTGCACATAGCTGGGTGGAATAGGGTACATTTTCCCCCTAATTTGCATCCCTTTTGGTTCTTTATTCCATGGGTCAAGAGTTTGGTGCATGGTTTTGGATGGCTGTAGGTACAGTCTTTGCCTGTTATTCCATATTTACAAACTCCTCGTCTGTAGTAACGACATATAAAAGTTATTTGTTTGTTTTCTGAGGCCAATGAATGTGGGTCTTTTGTTTGTGCCTGTGGCTGGTCAATATTGGTGTAGTTTTCTGCTATTGTATTTTGTTGTGTCTTTGAGTTTGATTGATCACTGTTGTTGTGCTCGCCTGAATGTGATATTTTTGGGTCAGCCTGGCTGGAATTCAGGTTTTATGGTGTACTATCTAGATCATCCTTTTTATTCTCCTTTGTTTGAGATTTCTTGGGGGAGGGGGCATAGCTAGCAGACTACAGCACGCCGTTATAGATTACTTCGTCTGGCGAGTGTATGGTGATCATAAAATTTAATCTACCTTAGGCTTGATATCTCTTATATGCTCCTACCGAAGTATATAACCATGAAGAGAAGATTGTTTCATGCAAAGCTTTATTCTTTACTAACCTTTTGTTATGGTAAAGTCTAACCAAAAAACTCGGGATAAAAATAATGAAAAAATCGTATCTCCCTTATTTTTCAAGCTATCTAAAATTAAAAAAGTATTTTGTTTCCAGTGAAATTGTCTTTCATATGCAACAAGAATTTAAGGGATAATTCTTTTTTTTAATTTTGTGCCCGTATCTATCTCTAGTCAACCAGTGTCTACCATGGGGCACATTTCTCGTTTTGGGTAACTTTAATAGTGTAACTGTCAACAACAGAACTGATTATGAAGTATGTGTTGGTTTATATGACTCTGAAACCAGGACCACTACTTCATCCTCTGAATTTTTCGAAATCCAAAAGGTTGTGGGTTGCTGATTCCAGAGATGAGTCGCACCTATAGGTTTAGTATAGAAATGTTGTGGGTGTGGTAAAAGAAATAGATTGTACATTTCTTAGCACTCACTGGAGTACCTTAACCACTTCAGTACGAGTCAAATTCCCGTGCGCAGCATTGGCTGTTACATGTAATTTGCATCAAACTACTCGTATTATAAGATATAAAGTTACCCCTATATTGCTCGTTCTCTTTTACTCTGAGTAACAATAAACATAGAAAACGTAAGCAAACCTGTTCACAGAATCAGGGGGACTCATGTACAACTACAAAAATATATATAATCAAGATAATAATATATATATATATTATATATTATATATATATTATATATATATATATATATATATATATATATATATATATATTATATATATATTATGTATATATATATATTATATATTATATAATATATAATCAATGCCGGGATCCTCACGTGACCCACGCAAGCCCCATGCCATGACGTCTACGCAGGCATAATTGTGCCAAAGTGGCTAGGAGAGTTGCAGGATGTACCAGAGTTCTTTGGGAACGATCATAGATTTGTCGTTACAACATTGAATTGGGTAGCAGGTTCAGAAGAACTAGGGAATGAAATTCACCATGATTTCATTTGGAAGACTTCATGGATGATACGTATTTTCAGTAGCACGTGGTAACAATCTTGAATCTATTAAAAATATTTGGAAGCTCTGGGGACCCTGAAGAACTGTAAAATATCCTCGATTGTGAAACTCCCTCGGTAGTGGATTCTGAAACGTCGAGCTAGAGCTCTCTTGAGGAAAGATAAAACGTATGTCAGGGAGATAACTGAGAATTTTGAGGACTATTTCAATTTGAATGATCTTAGACTTGCTTACTAAGCCCTGAAGAAATTCTGCTCCAATTCTGTGGCCCAGGTGAATACTGTCCGAACAGCCGATGGATAACTTGTGTCAGATATGGATGGGTGTAGAGATCATCAAGCAAAATACATTGTGCAGTTGTACATGACTAACCATCTGCCTGCACAGCAACCCCTAGATGATATGGTGGCAGTTTCCCATCCATTGATGGATAAAAGGCCGCTTTCTCTCAATGAGGCTAGAAAGGTTGTAAAATGAAGGATGGAGATGCGGCTGGCATCTGCAACATCAGCGGGTAGATGCTGACAGTCGGAGGTGAGACCATGATCCGTGGGTTGCATATGGAAGTCCGGTACCATTCCCTTATTGGAAAAAGAGTTGGTCGTGTATCTCTGGGAGGAGAAAGGGGACCGGCAGAATTGCAACAATTACTGTGGAATTGGATTGCTCATTGTGCTGAGCCAGGTGCTTGCCTATATGGTGTTTGTGCGGGTTTGCTTCTATCTGAAGTTCCAAAGGCATGGATGGATTGGAAGCACAAATATAAGCTTCAACAGGGGTTGCTTTCACACTATGTTGATCTCAAGAATTCGTTTGATTCAGTTCATCGTAGGGTGCTCTGGGATTTTCTGCGGATCTTTGGATATTCCTGTGAGGATTATTGACCTGATGTTTAAACACTTACAACACAAAGTCTCCCATCATCCACAGAGAAACGCACTTACTCTCCCTTTTTGACAAGATATCTAGACCAATCACACCTCCTTGGTTAGACCTGACCCTCGTTTCCTTCATTTTATGTCACAGGGAATAATTTCTACTTCTTTGGAAGTAGAAGAAGGGACAGGGGAATAAGGATATATATAAAAATTTGATAAGGAGATAGATGGGTAAGAGCAACTCTTTAGGGTACTGCTAAGATGGTGCATTCATGCAGAGAGAATGAACACACAACTTAAGGGTGATACGAAGGAGAGGAATATAAAGGATAAATGCCAATGAATAGCTGAAGAAGAGGATGGACATCAAGATGGTATGGATGTTAGTGCAGAAATGGATAGGAAGAAAAGGCATAAGATAGATGAGAAGGGAGGAAAAGAGGATAGTGAAATATGCTCTGGAGGCAGAGAAAAGAAAATGGCGAAGAAGTGAAGGGGCAGTTAGGCGTATGAAAACAGGCTTTCATATTTTCTGATTTTGTCTAGCACAAGTGTCAAGGAAAATTTTCCTACCCATCCACTCATAATCATATTTTAGTGATACGATAGTCATCTAAGTAGTGTGGATGAAGATCTCTATCCAGTAAAGAAGGACAACCATTTAGTTGCAAAATATGCGCACACAAAAGTATAAATTTATGTTTAGACCTACAAATTCTAGTTAACTTACGTCAAAAATTTTCTCGACGTGATCGACTGGCGTGCCATCATCAATGGCTGGGTGAGTCTCGTCTCCCATCAGGTCATAAATGGATGTAGCGATGTCGACTAGTTCCTCTTTTGTGATGTATCCATCATTGTTGATGTCGTACAAACTGAAAATGTATGGAGTCAGTTGTATTATGATAGAATGATAGGACAGTGAAGATTATCAACTAGTGTTGAGGTAATGCGTCGAGCTATTCTGTCTATATTTTATCATTGTACGTCTAGAGATGACAACTATAATCATAACTTCTGTGAAAAGATTTGTACTGTTTTTATCACAGAGCAATATACAAGGAGCAGATACCATCTCACAATGTCATGAAAATCAGGTTTGATGCGGATGAAAAAGGTAAGAAAGAATTTTTCAAAGTGTATGAGCGAATAACAATTGGTGACCTATTATTGGGATGTCTTAGTAATAGGACACAAAATCCCCATGAAAGCTTACATTCTAGACTATAGAGGTTATGTCCTAAAAGTAAAAACATTACAAGAATTCCAAGTTTCTTTCCAGAGAGATCTATGGAAGGTTCAGAAGACTGTTGCTGGTTACTGTGGGGGTGATCGTGTTCAATCAGTGAAATTCGAGGCTGAATCTAAACTTGTGTGAAGAAAACCTACTTGAAAACCCAGTTGAGTCGCTCCTGCATCGTGCCTTTGAGCAGGACTGATAGTCCCATGACGAAATCCCCGAAGGTGATGTGGCCAACGCCCTCGTGGTCCAGGGTGCCAAAGACGTAATGAGCATACATGGCAGAGTCTGGAACGCAAAAGTATATAAAGAAATCTGATATACTTTTTGATCTGACAGACGCCAGACAATTCTATTTCCCCTTAGCAGAAGATTAAACTTGGACCAAATCTGGGTCTTCCTCAATTGAGAACTTTCGGCCCAAATCTCCTCTGTCTGGTACTGGTCAACACAAAGCTCTAAGAATAGGTCAACGTAGCATCTGCGATGCATATGGACACATAGAAGACAGGAGGGTTAATGCAGAAGTATAGGTGAAAAATTGGTGATGAAAATATCTGATGGTAAATGGAAACAGACATTTATTTCCTTGAATTATTTTCAATCAAGAATGAACCCAGGATATATATATATATATATATATATATATATATATACATATATATATATATATATATACATATATATATATATATATATATATATATATATACATTTACACTGAATGGTTCCCAGCGATCAATTAATATCTTTTTTCAACCACAAATAACTTTTAATTCCATGCCATCGCAGTCGAGACTGAAGAATCGCTCGATGGAGGCATTCGTTGGAAATTGAAACGTGGACGAGCCGAGCATTAGAACCCAGCTAACCCGTAACAAAGTTATAGTGACTTAAACCAATGCGCTATCAATGCGCTCTCTTGATAGCGCATTGGTTTAAGTCACTGTAACTTTGTTACGGGTTAGCTGGGTTCGAATCCTTGGCTCGTCCACGTTTCAATTTCCAACGAATGCCTCCATCGAGTAATTCTTCAGTCTTGACTGCGATGGCATGGAATTAAAAGTGATTTGTGGTTGAAAACAAACATATATGTATATATATATATATATATATATACATATATATATACATATACATATATATACATATACATATATATACATATATATATATATATATATATTATAGTGATGGTGGACTGGGTAGCGCGGTTATTTAATGTTTGTTTAAGAGAGAGTAGAGTGCCGGAGGACTGGAGGACGGGAGAGGATAGAAGACAGGGGTGAATGGAGAATGGTAATGAAGTGGCCTTGCTGTGGATATGCTGTGTCTTGCGACACTGCTTTTGACCTAGGGCAGTGGACAAGATGCAGGGATGACCCGTCATCCAGGAGGTGCCAAGATAGGAGGGAGGGGGGAGGGTGGAGGGTGGAGGGGAGTGGAGTGTGATGGGGATGGAATGGGTGGGATTGGTTTTTATGCCTTTGTTTTTTTTTGGGGTACCTCCCTTATAAGGGGGGGGAAAGCCTTTGGTATATGTATGTATGTATATATATTAATAAAAAGGAGAGGTGGAGGGAAAATGGAGGGAAAGATAGGAGCATACAGTGATAATAATGATGATGATAATGATACATATACCAAGGGTTCTTCCCCCTTACAAAGGAGGTAGCTAATGTCAAAGGCATAAATCCACTCCCACTCATTTCATCCCAACATACTCCACTCCCATTTACCATCCTTCACTCCCTCTTTTCGTAGCACATCTAGCCTGCCGCCCTGGGTCAGAAACAATGCAACAAGACATAGCACATCCACAGCAAGGCCGCTTCATTCAACCGGCGACCCTCCTCCGTCCCCTCATGCAGAAAAATAGAAGGCGGGGAGATATTCCTTTGGGCTGCGTAAAAATATATATCATTCACACATATTCCCTACCCCGTCCCCTACCCACTTCCTTCCATGCGTCACATTATCATCCATACACAACCATTCTCCATTTACCCCTATCTTTTGTCTTCTCTCTTCCTTCCTCAACAGGCATCTCCCTCTTTCCCAATAACCCCTTTTATCCTATCCATCCATCTCATCCTAAGTCGCCCCCCCCCATGTTCACTTCATCCACCTCTGTCCTCCACACTTTCTTTACTAATCTTTCCTCACTCATTATTTTCATGTGTCCAAACCTTCCCAATAATCTTTTATCAACCCTTGTTCCCAACTACTACTACTGATGATTATAATTATGATGATGATGATTGTTGTAAGATGATTGAATGAAAATTCAACCCCTTAGATGTCTAGCGAGCACACGCGCACACGCGCACACGCACGCATTAGTTATAGCACGTCAGATAGACCTCTCCAGAGAACTCCCGCGGGACCTCCTATTGTGTCGGACCTCACCGTGGTCATTCGCCCGAGTACGGAAGGACACCTACGTCTACCATTGCCAACTGCAAGTTGTCATACGACCGATATAAATTTTAATATATGCTCCATGCTTGTATATATATATGTATCTAAACTATGTATGGTTACTGATTGTCCATACTCAGTTCAGGTGTTGTACACTGTAGTAGAATATTAAGCAGAAGATAGTAGCCAAAGTCAAAGGCATAATTCAGCTCTCACCCATTTCATTTCCACATACTCCACTCCCATTTACCACCCTTTCCTCCCTCTTTTCTTAGCTTATCCTGGATGACGGGTCATCCCCGCATCTCGTCCACTGCCCTGGGTCAGAAGCAACACAACAAGACACAGCACATCCACAGCAAGGCTGCTTCACTTAATCGGCGACCCTCCCTCTCCGTCCCCTCATGCAGAAAAAGAGAAGACGAGGAGACATCCCTTCGGTCCGCGTCAAAATATAATTCATATACTCTTCCTCACCCCCCATCCCCCACCCACTCCCTTCCATGCATCACAGCATCATCCATACACAACCATTCTCCATTCACCCCATCATCTGTCTTCTCTCTTCCTTCCTCAGTGCCTCTTTCATAATGTCCCTTTTACCCCATCCATCCATCTCATCCTTGGTCGTCCCCTCTTGTTCACTTCTTCCAATTCTGCCTTTCACACCTCTTTTTTAATCTTTCTTCACTCATTCTTTCCACGTGTCCAAATCATCCTAATACTCTTTCATCCGCCCTATCTCCCAACTTCCTTTCCATCCCCACTCTTCTCCTCACCTCTTCATTTCTCACTGTATCCAACCTAGTAACCCATACCATACCTCTCAGGCATTTAATCTCAAACACATTCAAACTCTTTCTCTCTTCCTCTCTTATGTTCCATGTTTATGACCCATACAGTGCTGTCGGCACAATCACCCCTTCGTATAATCTCCTCTTAGCATCCCTTCCCAAATGTCTATTTCTCATTACACTTTTTAATTCCCCAAGGAATTTACTTGCTTCTCTCAACCTACATTGTTCCTCCACCTCCATTCCTCCCTTTCCCGCCACATTCGCACCCAGGTATTTGAAGTTATCCACTTCCCCCAGTCTCTCTCCCTTAATACTCACTTCCATTTTGCTGCCACATTCTCCTCTTTTACATCTCATCACCTTACATTTACCCAAATTTATCTTCAACTTCCTTCTCTTTAACACCTTCCTAATCTCCGTCACTGAGTTCCTTAATTCCTCCTCATCAAACAACAACTGGCTTATCTCTCACTTTTCTCTATTTTCTTTAACCAATCCCAAGCCCATTACCCTTGCATTTACCGCTCGCACCACCGCATCCATGTATAAATTGAACAGTCAAGACGACATGACACATCTCTGGCGAAGTCCCACCTTTACCTCAATCTACTCGCTCTCCCCATTTTCAATTCTAACACAGCCTCTACTATTCTCGTAGAAACTCTTGAATGTCCTTAACATTTTTTCCCTAACCCCATATATCTGCAATACCTCCCACAAAACCTTCCTATCTGCCCTATCATAAGCCTTTTATATTTCCATAGAGGCCCAAAAAACATCCTTACCAACTTCCAAAACCTTCTCGTAAAGTTGCATTACCACAAAAATCTGATCCACGCATCCTCTACCACTCTTAAACCCACACTACACCTCACTAGTTACTCTCTCTTTTCCTCTCCTAATCCTCTCAATTAAAACCTTCTAATAACCCTTCCCATCTACACTCAAAAAAGTGATCCCTCTAGCATCATACACTTACATATGTCCCCCCTTTTTATTTG
>NC_134784.1:51523255-51528255 GCF_046742065.1 Oratosquilla oratoria | reverse complement strand
GAAGCAAAGAGGAGAGCAGATTTAAGATGGAGTAGGAATATGACAGATTTTGTGTGTGTATATATATATATATATATATATATATATAAGTATACTACACACACACACACACACACACACACACACACACACACACACACACACACACACACACACACACACACACACACACACACACACACACACACATATATATATATATATATTTTCAAAGAATAGAAATATGTTTGAAAGGAAGTTAAGAGAATCAGGGTGGGTGGGTGAGTCAGGTAGAAGCAAAAGTACAAGGTGCAGATCGACAGATGTAAATGAAAGTGAAGGCGATGTGGAGAAGATGGGTAGAGTATTTGAGAGAGTTGTTGAATGTGAAGGATGATAGGGATTCAATGATTGTGGTAGTGGGAGGAGCTTGGAAAATGACTGATGGGAGGAGAAAATGGAATAATTATTGGAAAATATGTAGTACAAGGATCTTTGAAAATGATGAGAGCTGGTAAGGCACATAGATTTGATGGGTGTCATGCGGAATGTCTGCAACAGGAAGGTGCGGCTATAGTGGATTGGTTAGTGACGTTGTTTAATGTGTGTCGAAGGGAGAGGAGAATGACGGAGGACTGGAGGCGTACCTGTCGAGTTCTGCTTTACAAAAGAAAAGGGGACAAATGTGAATGTAATTCTAGAGGGATCAGTTTGTTGAGGGTAGTTGGAAAGGTATATGGGAGGGTTTTAATTAAGAGGATTAGGAGAGGAACAGAGGAAATAACTGGCGAGGAGCAGTGTGAAATTAGGACATCTAAAGGATGCGTGGATAAAATTTGTTTGTTAAGGCAGATCTGTAAGAAATTGATGGCGAAAAGTGCAATAGTCCTTCAACGAGCAATAGTCTCATTTGCACTATTCAATCCCTTCACAAGTAATCATTCAACACCAGATGCAAAGTATATCTTCAAGGAGCTCACCTATGCAAATAACCTGACAATAATAACCAAACATAGCAACTACAGAATAGCTTCCAAGAAAAGTCAAGCTTACTTAAACTAGAATAAAAACCTCCGTTCAGAGATTATCAATAACATTGCTCACTCCAGGTAACCATGAATCAAGGAAACCCCCCATAGTAGAAATGAACGGACATATTTCCATAGCATGGTTTCCAAAAGGAAAACAAAGACGCCCTACTTACTATACGATATATATATATATATATATATATATATATATATATATATATATATATATATATATATATTCATATATTGAGAATGATAACAGGATACACCAAAGCCATCCCAATGAAACATCTGCACACAGAAACCAAATCCTTCCCTTAAAATATCATATAAAAATTATAGGTACATAGTTCTATGTACGAGCTCCCAACTAATCTCGCCCATCTCGCTACATCAAACAAACACACAACCAACCAAAAGAAAATAAAAACACAGCTGGAATACAGTAATCAAACACCTACAATAACTTATGACCCGCACCACACAACTAATCTACACAAAGATACATTCACACTCAGACCACGAAACAAACACCCTCAAGACCTTCCACCAAGGACCTTGCTCCATCAAATCCCCTACATCCAGGTCACCATCTAGTACTAAGACAATACCAACACAGAATAGGCATGGTTATAGAAACTAACTGATACAGATGCAACCAGTTTCTTCTGGTATTGCTCTTCCTTTCCCTTTCCATTCAGTTTATCAATTGTCAGTATCTCTCTACCCCCAACCCTTTTCCTCCTGCACTTTTTCCCTCACTCTTAATTTCCCCTCTACCAAATATTGATCTGACATTCCACAATTCTCTCCCCTGAAAACATGAGCGTCCAGAACTCTTCCTATACTTC
Organism: Oratosquilla oratoria; assembly: GCF_046742065.1. Taxonomy (NCBI): domain Eukaryota; kingdom Metazoa; phylum Arthropoda; class Malacostraca; order Stomatopoda; family Squillidae; genus Oratosquilla; species Oratosquilla oratoria. The sequence continues at coordinate 51,526,394 of NC_134784.1, read as the reverse complement.
CTTTTGATATCACTACATACTACATTAATGCCCTATCAACAATCCTTCCGTCCACCACACTTTCTCATGCATACTTATGCTTGGCTTTCTTCTTAAACGCTGTGCTTGTTACCACCAACTCCCTTTCTAAACACATCTCCAACATCGTTTCTCCACTAAGATTCTTACCTGGCACCCCAAATCTCCCTACTACTCCATCTATCGGGTCATTTCCTCCTCTATCTTTGAGATACCTCAACACAGTTACATTTCTATACCCCCCAAAATTCTACGAACACTCATTTAAACCTAACCCAAAAAACTCCCTTTCTTCTCCACTTTTCTCACTACCAGGACCACATGCACTCATAAAAAACCTACATTACAGTTTCATCTTCACCCATATTAACCTTGAAAACACTTCATTCCATTTTACCACGGACTTGCTATCTTATCTATTACAAACAGAACCACTCCTTCCCTCCTTCACCTCTTCATCAGTTCCGACGCTTTTCCCACCATACTTCCAAACTCAAAAACACTCCTCATGTCTAATAGCTTTTGATATGATTACGATTATAATGATACTAATTAAAACCGGAAATCAATGGTTTAACCCCCTCTCCTCCCACCCCTACTTCGGGTTAAAAAAAAAAAAAAAAAAAAAAAAAAAAAAAAAAAAAAAAAAAAAAAAAAAAAAAAAAAAAAAAAACAAATCAAAAAAAAAAAAAATGCCCTGAGTTTAAGAAATGCGTATTTTCGGGAAAAATCTGAAACGCACGTATTAAATTTTTTTGATAAACATGTTCAATATATCGTTGATAAAAAATCGTAGAATAAATAATAATTCTAACCACGTTTCCATATTCTGAAGCCTTTAATCAAAACCACCATTATTACTCTATGATACGCACTTGCCAATGTTGGCTTAAAAGATACACATTTAATATTTGCGAAATACACAAATCTAAGCTTTTCGAATACCGAAAAACATGCACTATTATATCTTTCATATATTAGCAAGTCCCATTTGGTTTCCCCACACAAACGATTGAGGGAGTGGAATGTCCCGAAGGACTAGACCAGTGTTTGTAAAGTTCCATTTTACAAAGAAAAGGGGACTAATACAAATGTTATAGTTGACTTCTCACAGGAATGTCCTCTTTGGGGCTACAGAGAGTAGGGTGCCTAGTTCTACACTACCTCCCGTTTTAGTCGCCTTGACGGCTCGATTATGAAGACTCGGTGGCAGTATTCTTTCCCCCCTACCACATGGAAAGGCGAAATGGAAATATATACTCAAAGAAGTGGTACAGGACAGTATTAAGAAGGGGTGTAACAGCATAGAGGGACAGCTACAGTACAATAAAGTAGCATAATTTCTATATGGTTAGATATTTCCTCTACCATAGGAAAAATGATGTGAGGCTCTAGTCTGTAGGGGAGCCCCATATAGTCCCTAAAGTATCGACTGCATGATACTGCACAGTTTATACCGCACATTAACATGCAGCCAAAACCCCAGACGGGCTAACATAGATATATTGAACCCTTTACGTACTTTATTGTAGCTACCGCCGGGGGGGGGGGGGCGAGGGCAGGGGGATAAAGACTAGACAAACTACGTCTTCTGGACTGTCGTTTAGTCTACCTGAGGATATAGGTTTTTATTCCTCGACGATATTTTTCACAATGGACTTAACCGCTGCACTAACCTAATGAAAACTTCTAACTTAACTAATTTAAATCAACATCACCTAACTTAACCTGACCTAACCAAACTTAACCTAATCTGCCTTAATCTAACTACAAAATAATTAACCAAACTACTAACTAATCTTCTTAACTTCATAACTTAATTTAACCTAACCTAATCAAGTTTAAACTAACCTAACCAAACTTAATCTTACCTAACTTAATCTAACCTAACCTAACTAAACTTAAACTAAACTAACCAAGCACAATCTAACCTAACCTAATCAACCTAACATACCCTAACCTAACTTAATCTAACCTAATTTAACCTAACCTAACCTAACCAAACTTAAACTAAACTAACCAAGCATAATCTAACCTAACCTAAATCAACCTAACATACCCTAACCTAACTTAATCTAACCTAATTTAACTTAACCTATCATAAATTAACCCAACCTACCCTACATAAACTATCCTAACTTAATCTACCGTGACCAAACTTAACCTCATCTAACATACCTTCACCTAGATTAACTTAACTACATTTTTAACGTAGTCTAACCTAACTTAACCTACCCTAATCTAACTATACTTAAACTAAACTCACGTAACAATCAAAAGTAACTTAACTAAACCTATCCTAACCAAAACCTTACCAAACCTAATTTAACTTAAACCTAGCCAAACTTAACCTAATTCAGCCTAACCTAACCTAACTTAGCCTTAGTTGACTTATCCTAACTACCTCAGCTAATCTAATTTAATCCCATTCAACCTAATCTCATCAAGCCTAACTTAATATCACCAAAAGTAAATTAATCTCATCTAACATAATGTCACCTAATCTAACTAGAATGAAATAACATTAAATATATATAATGCATAGACATTAAAAACGCAGTCTAAAAGGGATACAGTACTTAGAACGAAAATAGAACGGATCGTTTTGAGCTGTCTAGCCACTAAAACGGACGCGCATAATTAGATTGAAAAGAAAAAAACCCCGAAACATATTGAAATGCCTAATAAAATATTGAATCACAAAAACATACGCGCATGCGCAGTTCCACACGGAGGACGCACGTACTCACTTGACCGCTTGGCACAAACGAGATCGAGGTGCAGTGAAACTATAAACAAAGAGGGCGGAGAGACAAGACGAGTATCGTATATCATTTTGTAAGCGAAATAGCGTTGTTATGTATCTACGGTGGTATTGTACTGATAAGTTTAATAGAAATTATATATGTATATATATATATGTATATATATATATATATATATATATATATATATATATATATTTTCTAAACAGAAATGTAGCACATTTGTAAATTACACACAGGAACCCACAGTCGGAGAAAGAATAAACTTCGAATATAAAAAGTGTGTACTGTTTGGGGGAAACCAAGGGTAAAATCTAAAATCAAGGGGGAACCATGGTCCCCCGCCCCATGTGCCA
>NC_134784.1:51515755-51518255 GCF_046742065.1 Oratosquilla oratoria | reverse complement strand
GCGTATGTGTAAGTGTATGAAGGAGATGTTATCGAGGATAACGTAAGTAAAAATGGGATTAGGTTAGAAGATATGAGTGTTCGTGAATGCGGATGATCCTATTTGTGGGAAAAGTGACGAAGAGAGAGAGAGAAGCGTTTTGAAATGATTCAAATGAGTGAATGGATATTTCTAGAAGGGACGTAAATGTAGTGGTGTTGGTAAATATGGGAAATCTAGATATTAAAGTAGTGAATAAGCCAGTGAACAGAATTCTAGGAAGGCATAATGATGATGGCCAGAAGGAAGACTGGATTTTTTTTTTACCTAAACGTGTATAGGGAAGAAGCAGTGGAATGCCTTATCGTTATCTGGTGGAAGGAACATTGAGAGTGGATGTAATGTGGAAAAAGGAAATAAGGGAAGGGAGCAGATGCTGAAAGAGGGCCGGGTGAATGAGATGGGAGGAGAGAAAAAATATCAGGTGAATCCGAGTTATGAAAAGTCAAGAAAAATATTACGATGGGATTATTCTTCAGACTCCTCAGAATCTGTTCTTGTAAATATTTAGGCAAAGCATTCACAAAAGCTGGGTTATCTCTCATGGTTTTTACAGCTTTTACATTGCAAGAAAATATGTGAGTCCCCAAAATATCTTCACATATATCGTTGATATTCTGTTAACCTAATATATGCAAGAAATGACAAAATTTCTACCAAATCATAATGCATAATTTTTTCCTCCTTAAAGGAGATGGCCAAGTCAAACCTTAATCCCAACCCACGCCCATCCAAAAACCTATTCATCATTGCACCTATCTTAACGCTTCCTAGATTTATCTCTGTCGTCCGACACACAGCCCGGGTCAAAAGCACAGCAGGGTCCGACAGTCGGAGCTTTATCCACATAATTTCATTATACTTATGGCGACCCCTATCACCCACTCGAAAAAAAAAAAAATATGGAGCAGGCATGCATATGCGCCACGTCATTTCTTGAATTTCACTCCTATTTCTAACATTCCCTCTTCTTTGCTTAGCAGATATTCCTTTTGCATCCATGTCCCTATTCACCGTGTCCATCCACCCCATCCATGGTATTTATCTCAACGTCACCTCATCCACTTCTGCTTTCCACACTCTATTTGCTAGTAATCTCTCATACATATTTTCTATATGTCCAAACCACCGCTGCACTCTTTCATCCACTCTCTTCGACAGCTCTCTCTCTATTTACACACTTCGCCTCACCACCACATCTCTCACTCTATCCATTCTCACAACCACCTTCCCCCTAACTTTATAACATTTCATCTTAAACACAGTTCGGATCTTCTTTTCTGTCATCCATAAGCTCTAAGTCCGGCATTCGGGAAGCTTCTATCCTGGGTCCTCATGATTACGAGTCTCGTGTACTACCATTTCCCATGCAGAGCGTCTAAAAGTACCGTAATCAGATATGAACTTATATCCTGGGTGGGGGTCGACTGAATTATACAGTCTGTAATTCCCCATTTTCTACGATTCCCAACGCCATCAGCCAGGCATAGTAACATCAGAATAAAGTTTTCATTCGCTTCGTCGTTGTAACTATTATGGAACAAAGCACTAGTTGCAGTGGTCTTTCAAATAACCAAATCCATCTGCTGCAACATGACTGCCGGGTTTGATTATATCAAAGACTTCATTGCTTTTATTGACTTGTTCCATAGTGATATATATATATATATATATATATATATATATATATATATATATATATATAAATATATATTTTTTTTTTAGGAAGCTGGAAGAAAGACACGTGTCTAAGGCCGAGTTTATTCCTGACCGGTTTCGCTTATAACTCCTTCAGAGGATTGATCCTCTAAAGAAGCCATAAGCGAAACCGGCCAGGACTAAACTCGGCCCTAGACCCGTGTCTTTCTCTTCCACCTTCCTCAAATCTGTCACATTGTCTCAGCAAATATAATATATATATATACATATATATAGTATATATATGTATATATAATATATATATGTATATATATATAATATGTATATATGTATATATATGTATATGTATATATATATATTATATATATATATTTACAGACATGACAGAATTAAATAGACACCAAGATAAATAGTTTAATTTATTAAACAAATAATTGATAGAATTAAAGTGCTTATAAATGGTCACAATGTGAATAACTAATAATTAGTTGACATCCCCTTTGCTTTTTTTCAATGGAAGGACCCTTCTAGGCATGCTAGTGATTAGTTAAAGAATATCATCTTGAGGGATTTCTTGCCATGTTTTCCGTAGTAATCCTAAGAGTTCGGGCTCTAGAGGTGTTCAATAGGGATCATATCCGCCGCGAAAGCATGATAACCGATGTAGAAGTCGGTGAAACTGTTGCAAACAGCGATCACAACTTAATTTGATTCAAACTACTAAATTTTTTTTAGAATAGATACCTGTGTTTCTAAAATACCCGATTTCAGTAAAGCTCAGTTTATAGGACTACGTCAGGAG
>NC_134784.1:51480755-51490755 GCF_046742065.1 Oratosquilla oratoria | reverse complement strand
ATGTCCTATGAATTATTTAAATTGTACTGTTAACGGTTTGAATTTTGGATTTACGATAACGGACAATAAATATGAAACTTTGATTTGATTTTCCTGTGATAATTATAGCGTTTCATCAATTCAAGATCAACTCAAACAACTACTACAGATATTTCTTGAATTTCCATTTCAAATTTCGTATCATCAAATAGCATGTAAACTTGCTCTTGGATTAATATGATTTACGATTATTTCTTTATCATTTGAACTTCACCTATTATCACAATTCTCTACATACGTGCTATCTTTTGTTTGCAATGCCACTCTTTCCAACTTTCAAGAACTTTTGCAATCTTCCCCGGAATGGACAGCATAAGCTCTATACTCGTCGAATCAACACTAGAGTGACATTCCAGTTGACCAGAGTATTCAGTCACTAACCTACGTTCAAACAAGGATGCTGATCACTTCTACTGTACCTTCTTTCTATTGCCTTACTTAAAGAGCAACCACTTTGTAAATAAAAGGTGCCTAATTTTACCGAAATTAGTTTTCAGTACTTCCCATAGTCAATAATAGCGAAATGAATTACACAAAAAATATTTCGTTGTTTATTAATTGCAATTTGAAATCACTGATCCTCTAAACGTCGTCTGCTTCAACCATTCTCCTTAAAACTATTGGTGGCGCCACCTACTCCGTAGTGACGTCATGAATTGTGCTCGTTCTTCATGCTTTGTCATTGTGTTTGATGGATGGTGATTGTGTCGAGTGCTGCAGATTATTTAATATCAAAAGTAGAGATCATGAAGAAGAAGAAATAAATATTTAGGAAAATACACGACTGGGATGAATAAAAAATGGGAGAAAAGAAGCGGAGAATAGTATATCAATATCATACGGAACTCAGGGAGAAAGGCAGGAGAAGAAAACTTACGAAAAGCGCCCAGCAATAATTATATTATTCACATACAGAACACATACGGAGAACTGAATGATAGAGATTCTCTTACAATAATACTAAATGGCCTAACCTAAAGCATATGCAAAACACATGATAAGGGATATTGTTTTTTATTTTTTTTATTAAATTCAGGAGAAATGATAAGTAAATAACACATATTACATAGAGAGAATAAGTATAACAAAGGGAAGTATAAAACAAAAGACAGAGGATAGGTCAATTAGTAAGACAAGGTGTTGGAACAAGGCCAACGAGTCGACGAAGTTGCTAATTTTCACAGAAACAATACTGACTAAATAATATATAAAAGAGCAATTTTCTTTAATTACGTCTATACTGAAACTTAATTTCAGTTTTATATGTTTACCATGATCACAGTTTAGTAACTGGCTAAATAAAGACGTGCAGGATGGAAATAAATGCACAAAATACTCGTCATATGCTGGAACGTAGTCGAATATTCTTAGTGCTATTTGTAGTGAACCTTTCGTAAACAATCTGAAATGATGTATCTAAGTTGCCATGTAGAAAACGACTAGTTTTATCCAGTAGTAACAAATCACCATGATTAAACTTTCTACTGGCATACTTGGGCCGAGATGAAAATATATTTATTTGTATTACGTTGTAGACATCATTGTGGACGTTCTGCTGTATTTTGCGTCACGTTTACTATCCTAATTTTTTGATTACCCCAAAACCATCACAGAGGCAAACACCAATGACATGAAAACTTCTTCAGAGAGATATTTCCGTTCATATTGGTAACCCATAACGCTGTCGTCTATCCACACATCTTGGATGCTGTCAGATATTTAGGGAGTCGAGACTGCTCTCAAAAGACGATGAAAAACTCTCAATATCGCTGATCTGTTTCGCTACGGGACGCTTGGGTTGGTACACGAGTCATGACGTCATCAGAACTAATGCCAAGAGATGACGCTGTATGCTGTATCTTAGGCTGCAAATTAGCAGACGATGAATAATTTTGTCAAAAAGTTCCTCAGATATTACTTTTGAGATAGGATATTTCTTTTAAACATGGTTCATAAGAACGTAAGAACATGACTAAAGTAGACCGCAAGAGACTATAAGGCCTACACCAGGCAGTTCCATGTTCATTACAACCTATCATTCCCATCCATAAAGTTCTCGTGAAAATAAATAAGATTAAAAAAAAAAAAAAATACAAAGAGATACCTGGGCTTGGTACTCTTTCAGTCATATTTACCACCTTTATGAATCCACTTCTTCAGTGCGACATAGACTCCAATGATAGAAACGCTGATTAAATTATCGGCGGTGGAACGCAATGTCCAGTCTTCGGTAAATTTCAGGATTATTTACATATACATATACATATACATATACATATACATATACATATACATATACATATACATATACATATACATATACATATACATATACATATACATTACATATACATACATATATATATATAAATATATATATACATATACATATATATATATATATACATATATATATATATATATATATACAAATATATATATATTCATATTTATATGCATTGAGAAAAATAGAGAGAGAAATATAGAGGATGACATAGCCATCTGTAGAGAAGGGACAAAACATAGATGAATAATTATGGAGTGGGAGAATCAGTCATTCAACCGTACTGGATAAGGGCTGAGCGTCCCGTATCAAAAGAAAAATAAATGGGTTTTACTTTCTGTCCATTGAGTTGACAATATCAAGGTCGAGTGGGAGATGGACAGGGCAGGTAGGACAGCACAGGCTTACAATAAAGATCGCCAAGGTCGATACGAGCCGTAGATGGCAAACACGGGAAGGTCAGCGTTGTTTATTGTCTGCGCCAGTGAACTATATTTTCGGAAGTGCACTCAGATCTTTCGCCTTCATTCCCTTAGTGTCCTATCTCCCTCTCCCCATCCTTCGCTCCCTACCTCCCTCCCTTTTTCCTCTGTTCCCCTTTTCTCTTCCTCCTCCTTCTCTTGCCCATAACTACGAGGGCTCACAAGTATTTACTCAGTTGTGTCTATATAAGCTGTCTGTGCCGCTATCTCTCTCTCTCTCTTTCTCTCTCTCTCTCTCTCTCTCTCTCTCTCTCTCTCTCTCTCTGGCTCTCTCTTTCTCTCTATCTCTCTCTCAATCTCTCTGTGTGTCTATATCTTTCTCTTTCTCTATCTCTCTCTCTGCGTTTCTATATCTTTCTCTTTCTCTAGTTGTCATCTTTGACTTTTCCTTCCTGGTGAGTTCCACACTTTCCTCTCCTCTCTCTCTCCTTTAATCTCGCTTGACTCTCTCTTGTGCTTCGGCGCCAACTTCTCTTATCTCCTTTAACAGTGGCTCTCCTTTAATTCCTCATTTATTAAGTGGTTCTCCTCTCCTGTCCTCAAGTGTGTTACATCTGTCGCTAACATGCAGGAAGGGGATTTAAAGGGCCTCATAAGCTCGAGGAGGGTGTTGGAAAGTGGCTATATGGATGAAGGAATTGTGCCTATGGTCGCCGCGTTGTTTTCTCACCAATCTAAAATGTTGTGAATTCTACTTCATTTACCCTGAACAAAGCTTACGTCTTCGAGCTGGTGTACATTCAGATTTTTTTATGAGTCTGCGGATCTTGCATCCTTCAAGAAATGGGTTTGAGTCCCGCACTTCTCTCCAGTTCCTTGCGGTGACTGATAACTTCCCCAAATGCAGTAGACACAGGTCTCAGGCACGTGCCTTGTGATGTATGCTTCCCACTATTTCTTTTCTACTGACCGAGACTTCTGTTCAGACTGGGATGTCCTCCCCTCCTACCTAAATACCAACTCCATACCCCCCCCCCTCCCCCAGACCACGGATGATGAAAATGCAACGAATGAGTTTTTTGCATTTAAGATGTGATTTTATTTCGTGATTGTTATTATCTTTGTCTTTCCCATTATCTGTTTCGGTAATTCTATTATTCAAATTTCAAATATCATTTGCTCTGATGATAATACTACCAACATGATCACTATGAATTTGTTCATTTGTCATTCAAGAGGAAAGATCGTCACCTTTGCCTTATGTGCTAGGACTTCCAGGGCAAGAAGAGGTCATTCGCAAATTTGGTATCGAACGCTGTTCAACCTTGTACGAATCACGACCGAAACCGACGCACTAATCGGCGCATTTATTTGTCGTTATTCACATATAATATAAATTGCATGAAATGTTCAAACCTGCTTAACCCATTAGACAATACGATGAACCATATTTTAGATTTTTCCTTGCATGAAGGTAGACGTCTTTGTTCCTCTAGGAAGGGTCCTTTTCACTATGTTAAGCCTCTTTTCAAATTCTGTCCTGGCTAAGCCTAAGCGTAAACTGAGACGTAGGTGAAACAGGTGACGCCGCACAGAGCAAAGACAGCAGACTACCTGTTGCTGAAATGAAGTACAGTTAGAACTTCTCTCTCACTTGAAATGCTGAGGTAAGAGTACATCTAGAACAGTGTTTCTTAACCTGGGTTCGGTGAGTCAGTTTCCGGGATTTGGCGCTTATGCGCATTTATGAAATTGTCTCTGAGAGGCAACAGCAAAAGTCACATTGATTTGGAGTAAATATTCATTACGTTTTTGTTTTATGTGAAATTCATGTTTTGTTAGTTTTGTTCTTTGAACACAGTGATTTCGTGTGCAAATGATCCATGGTACAGTTTGTGCACTAATACAGTATATAGCTCCTATGTTTTGAATTTGAAGAAAAAAAAAATATTTTTCCAACTACGAAGGGTTCGATGAATACATGTATGAAACTTGCGGGGTTCAGTACCTCCAACAAGGTTATGAGCCACTGATCTAGAATAATTTCAAGTGAGAGACAAGTTCAAACTGTACTTCCATTCAGCAGCAGGAAGTCTGCCTTTGCTCTGTGCTGCGTCGCCTGTGCCGCCTGCGTCTCAGCTTACACTTAGGCTAACGCTAGGAATTCATTCGGCATCATGCAGAACCTTGTACCGAAGGGCTGAACTTTCCTGAACCACTTTTCCTTGCTGGATTCTTGTGATTACAGCCTCATCTATGTCCCCTTTCAGGGTTAGTGGGGGAGTTAAGCCTAAGAGTAACCCTAGGTGAATATTTCTGGATATAAAGGCAAGCTGTCAAAGTCTCCTGGTGGCCACAGCAGGAACTAACATCTTACCATGTGGCGGACGTCACAGAAATTAATTAAATGGTCTTAAATATTTTATTTTTTAAGTTAGGAATATGAAACTTGGCAGGTTTCTAAAATATTTAATAAGAACTATCTCTTGATAATAAAAGATGGAATCATATCTCCCTAGTGACCAAAACTGCAAACAGTTTTTTGTTGCAACCTCTGAATACAATTGTGAAAGGACCTGGGCCTTTTTTGTGCATTTTGTCAATATAAAAGCTGAATTTTTCCACCACAATGGATCAAATATTTGATATACAAGTGTTCTTGAAGAAGTATTTATCTGAATATACACAATAAACACAGCAGTTAACATTGAACATTCATTCCAACAAGTAAACAGACTGAATGACAGCGATCATCTTTACAAACGACAAAACAAGTTGTTTTGTCGTTTGTTACATAACTTTGAATTTCATAACCACTCACCACAAAACCAGAATGAATACTGTTGATTTATCAAGTGGTACATTTAAGTCACAAAAAGCTTCAGTTTAAGGTGCCTAAGTTTGGAAACAGTCCCCTTCGCAGTTGCACAGCGCAGTGCATTTGAGCTGTGCTTTGCTGCATTTACACAGACCTCTGCAAGATTTCTTGCATTTGCAGCATATCAGTTCATAGCACATATCATGTGCTTGTTGAAGGGTAGTCCACTTTGGTGTCCACCTGGAACATGCTGCATCCCATTTCCATCCAAAGAGGGCTGGGCTGGGCAAGGCTGGGTCTTTCTCCAGGGATTGACCCCACACATGTCCTCCATGGAATGCTGCTCTCGGAGTATGTTTCTTTAAGGCAGCTTCTGTAGGAGGAATGCTTTCCAGGCACTTTGGTTTCCTGGAGAACACCTGCTGCCTTACTTCGTTGATGTTGGAGAGCTCAATGGTGCGGTCATATCACAGCACCACGAATCTCTTAATGAGAGCCAGTGAACTCTCTCCGTCAACTGATATTGTGGATTTGACAGTGACAAGTAAGCTTCTGTGACCTCAGGGAAAGCATGTCATGTCTCCCATGCACTTGTTTTGCCTCTCTTGGGAAAGAAAGATGTCACATCACAGCCTGTGAAGGCATGGAAGAATAGCAGAGCAGCAATGATCTCATGAATGGCCATGTACCTTTGAGCCTTTCCAGTCCCAAATGATATCCATAGTTCAAAGGTTTTAAACTGGTGGAAACATGCCACAGCAAGTAAAAAAACATCAGTAACTGCTGCTCTGATGAGGATACGTTGGTGGCCTTTGTTGGCAGCATCCATGACATGCAGCATGGTACGTGTGTCTGCTTCCTCCTGGGTGTAGGGTTCCAGGAACGACTTGTAGGTCACTGCTGCGTTGCAGACCATATGCTCGTTCAGATTTCAGAGACCTTATTTGTTGTCCTCCTTAATGCCTGCAGCATGTTCGGCAAGAAGAGAAAACAGCTCAGTTTTGTTGTCATTGCGAAGAAAACTCTGCCAGTTTCCTGGGATCTGGGTGGTTAGAGTTACTTTCCTGTGAACACCATAGCCTCTCCTCTTCATGGTTGATGTCTTGAGGCTTTGCTCAGACATCAGAAACGATATATACTCTATGTTATTCAAAATGTTTTGAATGTGGGGCATAAAGACTTGTGTAGCATAGTCTGAGAAGGTCTTTGAAGTAACTGGAGTTAGAGAGTGCACCACCATAGCACCATCCAGCACAACTGCAGTAACCTGAGGGATTGTGTGGTCAGAGTTAGATAGACCTTCCAGGGGAGAGAGCAAGTCAGACTTCTTACCTGATCTCATCACCCCTGACTTTGACAGAGAAGGTGGTCATAGCTGGTTCTCAAAATTGAAGAACTCCTCAAGCTTTCCCTTTCGAGATTGGCAGGCGATGTACAGCCTGAAGAACAATGCACAGTCGTCCTTCAATGCAGATACTGACTTTTCTGTTTTGAAAGACTTTGAGACTTCGAGAACAGCGACAGCTTGCTCTTCTTAATAGGCTGTGCAATTTACTTTGTCTGAGTTGTGAAGCGTTCAGTCACAAATGTCTCATACTGACGCTGTCCCAAGTCATACACACCCCTGAAACTTTCTACAGCTGACTGGTTGATGACAACTTTACTGTGAAGTGTCAACATATCGTTGCTGCCCTCTAGGAAAGGACTTCCAAAATCTTCTATAACCTTCTTGAGAGCAGTTACCTCTTTCACAAAGGAATTCTGAACAATTAGTGTCTGCTTATGGTGTTTGTCATTGGCTGCTTTCTCTGAAGTGTTCTCAAAGCCGCAGATGAATCTGCTAACCTCTGGATCACCAATCATTCAACGTCTTAGTGATGCAGGATTGTTTGTCAAGGATACAGTCCCACCTTCTTCTTTGATCAGGGCATTTTCTTACTTATGTGCCTGATGTAGTGCCATTGCAGAGAACCTATGACCTGTTTTCTGGACTACAAACACACCTTCAGAGGACTCCAGAAACACAGCAGGATGAGACTGCTGCAGACCTGACATGTCATGGATGTGAATTGGTAACCACCTGGCATAGTTGGTGTGATCTGTAGAAAATGCCCAAGGTGTCAATCTAACTAGTGACTCAATATACTGTTTGAAGCCACCCTCCCGAAGTGATTATACATACCGAAGAATATCCATCTCCAACTCCAGCATTAGGTTCCAAATCTGGAACTGTGGACGCTCTACACACATCTTCGTGACCCACTCATGAAAATCAACAATGTCTTCATAAGAATAAATGCTTTGCTTGTAAATTTCATAGGCCTGGGACTGTAGGAGAGAGAGAGCACCTGCAGTGACAGCGTGGGCATGACGTGTCCTAGTCAGGTGTGCTGCTTTGAGATGTAAGTCAGCAACACCACCCGTTGCAACACCAGCAGTTGATATGACTGTGGTCCATCCATTGTCTGTCAGCAGGTCTCCTAGGACTTTGAAGGTCACCTCAATGTGCATTGCACCCAGCATCAGCACAATCTTGCTTTCACTGTGACTGTCAGGAAAGGTCTAGTGAATCATTTTACTAAGGGGAAAGAATGGTTGGTACATCGCCAACATAGGAATTTGACCAAGTTTCACAACCTGAGTAGCTGCCCTTACAACATCCATGACATGCTTAATCATTGCAGGTGTGTGTGCCATTTTTGTAAAAAATGGCATCAAGGCTACTGTGCCAAGATACAAACGGGAATGCCAAGGACCCTTCTCACATTCTCCAACCAAGCACATTGTTTCACAGGAGTTCTAGTATTTGATGGCAGTATTACAGGACATGCAGGTCCATGTACTAATGGACTCCAGGATCCTTCTTTGACAGAACAACTAGTTGAACATTTGTGAAGCTTGTTGGAAGACTGTATATTCATTTCTCATTGATCACCAACCCAGTAATGATGGGATGATCCCTTTTAGTACCTAGCTTGCCTTCTCGTGGATGTTGTGCTAAGGAAATGCTGGTACCATGGAAAGAAGCCATTGAGGTGGTAGAACTGGGGTTGTGGTCGGTGTTGTCCACAGCAGCTGTTGTGAACACCCCATGGGTCAGCTGTAGATGACATAAAACCCCTTATTTTTTGTACATATAGGCAAACATTTTGTCACAGCTACAGACACAGAGAGGAATCTTGGGTATGAAATGCAAAGACCCATACTATGAAACGTGTCCACCAGCTCACGCTTTCTGGTTTCACCATGCACTTATAGTGCAAGATATATTGAAGCTGGGGTTTCACGGTCTCTCTTGTGGTGGACATGCCCCGTAACGAGTGCAAATAGAGACCTAGATTTCACTGTGTTGAAAGCAATTAATTGAAAGATTGTTAGAGTTGCCTTCCAAGCCTAACTGATCTTTGATATTTAGATCATTTAATATTATGCTTATCAGTGAAATCAGTGTTATTGGAACAGATTTCTGTTGATAATTCACTATAAACTGATCATTAGATATTTGCTTGATCTTGAAAATATCTCTGCGTATAATATTCACAGCTTTTGCTAACAACATGCCCTCTGTACCGTAGTCAGAGTCACATGCATGTTTCAAAGCAGGACCAGTATCTTTCGTGAATAGCAGAAGCAAGAATGCGTTCCTTAAACTACGTTGTGTGGAGCTGCCCATTCTCAGCACCTAGCGCTTCAATTATATCCGAGTAGAGCTTTTTAAGAGCTTGCAGCTTGAACACAGGCCATGTTTCAGGAGATTCTCGATATGATTCAATGTATGATATCAGTTCTTGACATATTTAGATTGTTGTCTTGATTTTTCTCATACTGTTTGGCACGTTTGTAGAATTTTACTAAGCACAGAATGTAATATTGTGCCTCTATTGCCACCATATCTCCTGCAGCTAGTTTTGACAACACCTTTGTGTCGCGGAGGTCAGTGGCAATTCGGCGGACCTTGTAATCCAACTCAAATGTTGAAGCCCTGTGTAGGCTAGATGACCCACCTTTCTCATCACAGAAGAAGCATACTGACTCAGAGTCATCAGTTGACACAAACTGTCGCCTAGGTTTGACGGAACTTGCTGTATCTTCTGTTTCACACGCGCTTGACTGCTCTTTCAAGCATCCTGTTGTTAATCTTATCTCGACAAAATTTATGCACTACAACATTATGTAACTGCTCAACATTTGTAGGAAGGAGGCCAAACACAGAGAATGGGATACGTTGCATTTAACGTTTCGCCCAGCAGGGGTTCTTCAGAAATAATATAGTAGACAAACATCTGACTCCTTACATAGCCCGAGCATGCGAGAAGAAACGAACATGAAATTGGTGTAAACACAACTTGCGAAAATTGCTTGTTACTTCGTTATCGGAATTGCTAGAGGTTTATTTATTGTAAAATATTCATTGTTTTGATTGATATTATCAATGGT
>NC_134784.1:51470755-51473255 GCF_046742065.1 Oratosquilla oratoria | reverse complement strand
ACATGGTTGGTGCCGGACAGTCGGGTGGACCAGTGAGTGAGTGAGTGGGGTGAGTGAGTGTGTGAGTGATATTACTCATCATGTATATGGTGGCGTATACAATATACAAGAGATGTATCTCACAAGCAACCGATGCAAAATCCCCTTATTCCCGGATCTAGTAGAAGAAGAGAGATTTATATTTATTACCCTTGTACTCTGTAGAAACCCACCTGCACCCAGGTATACAAGAAAGCAAAATCAACGCACCGAACTACATCTTCAGAACGGATAGGGTAAACAAGACGCCTGGAGTAATTATGAATTACCTTAGGCCTGACGTAGCAGCAAATGCCTCAAGAATTTGCTCCTTCTCAGACTGCTACAGCAAAATACTGGGCATAAAGATCGAAAAATACAACACTTTATTGTTCACTATGTACCATCCCCATGGCAGCGCCGAAGAAAGTTTCAGGTCCGCGGTGGATAAGATAATAGACACCATCGATTCCTGCCATACATCACCAGAAATTATCTTAAAGGGAGACTTCAACATTCCACAAATAAACTGAGAAAACAATACCATCAACAGGGCACCAGAACACAGACAAGCCAAGATGTTGCTAGATGTAGTATAATAATTAAGCCTATCCCAGCACATTCTTTTACCAACTAGAAAGGAAAAAACTATTAGATCTAGTCTTCACGAGAATCCACGCCCTTATTCATAGATACGAGGTCCAATATACGGCCATATCGGACCACAGATTAATCTTGATGAAAACATACAAACTTGGAGAGGATAACTTTTCTCCCACATCCATTAACCTGGTGTTAAGATCGCTGCCGGTTTGACCACGGTACACCAAATCACAATCTTTACAAGGTAGGCTATAAACTCCTGGAGTCTCAGATCCCCTTAACCTTAGGTGGACATTAACAATTTGTTTGTGTACAGTGTTAGGGTAATGGTAAGCAACGGTGAGACGGTTGTTAGGAATTAAATTAAAAGAAGGATTGATGGAGTTACAATAGGCTATTTTGAAAACATCTTCGAAAGAGGGTTGTGCGGTGGGAACTGAAGTTTTATGGTATCTGGGTCTAGACGTGCTGAGGGCTTGATCCAGGAATCAAGACGGGTATGCCAACTTCAAAAGTTGCCTTTTGATGAGTTCAAAATCCTGGTCCAAGAATCTAGGACTACAAATCCGGCAGGGATCTTTTAACACCAGGTTAATGGATAACAAAAGATCCATTAGATATGCCCAGGAAAATTCCACTGTGTTCCAACACATTAGCACCAAAAATCATAAGCTTCACTGGGACAAGACCAAAATTTTGTTTAAGTCCAAATGCAGCTTCAGAAGAAAATTGTTGAATCCCTCTTAATAGAAGAATGTCCGAACTTGAACACCTCCGAAGGTCAGTGGTCCCCGGACATAATTTCACGGCTAGCTGTGAGCCGTTTGGTTAAAAATCTTCACCTTCCTGACCCCGACCCCGCTTCTGACTCCGCCATGCGCTACGGATCGTCATGTTTATCATTTCTTTTAACCTGTACTTTCCTGAAGAGGGTTATAGCTATTAGCCGAAATATAGAAATTATAGTTTCTTCTAAGTTTCCTTTTATTCCGACTGTGGGTTCTTCGTGATTATTTTACAAATGTGCCACATTTTGTCCAAGTGATATATATATATATATATATATATATATATATATATATATATACATACATATATATAATATATACATACATATATATATATATGTATATATATACATATATATGTATATATACTCATATATATATATATATATACATATATATATACATATATATATGTATATATATTTATTTATCAAATATATCACCATGACGTTCATAATTTTTCATCGAGTTATGATTTATGGTGGTCGTTTGACGAAGCTCTGGATAAAAGTGTCCTGAAATTAGCATATTGAAAAACACTTCGACCCTAACTCAGTGCAGGCCTTTTAAATCGCTTATTTACATATTTTTGACAGAGATAGCGCTAAACGAATTAATAAGAAAGAAGAGAAAAGAATAACATAAATATTTCATCACGGGTCGAAGAAAAACGGAAATTGTATATGAACGTCGAATTTTTAAAAAGAATGGGAAGTCGTCGCCGGAGTTAAGTGAATTTTGTACCGGTTGGACGTACGATGAGGTACAATGATTGATCATACGTCATGAAGTCCTCATCAAAGGACCCTCGGTCCGAAGCTGACGGTTAATGCATCGAAATGAGGAGGATGAAAGGTTCCAAAATAACTGAAGAAGCCGTTCGAACGATTAGGGCCGCGTAAAGTCGGACTGTTGAGCGGGACATGAAGAGAGAAAACGGAAGTTGGACTCGTCGCTCCGAAGGACGGTCCGGGAACATCTCCACCCGGAGGTACAGAGAGGACATCAAGGATCAAAGGTTACAGCCAATAGAAGCAAAGAGAGAGGCGTGTCGGCCAATCAGGTGTTTCGATACCTTGAAAACATGGACC
>NC_134784.1:51463255-51465755 GCF_046742065.1 Oratosquilla oratoria | reverse complement strand
GAGATAAAGACCAAGTTGGAACCATGTAGATTTGTAGCCAGGAGGTATGGTCAATTGAAAAGTAAGAGATAAGGCCCTTCGATCAATGCTCCTTTCTTGTATAACATTATTAGGTTTATGCAATTAGGTAAATATACATTTTTATAAACACAATCATAATGTGCACAAACGCGCGCACACACACACACACACACACACACACACACACACACACACACACACACACACACACACACACACACACACACACACACACACACACACACACACACACACACACACACACACACACATACACACACACTGTCCTCATGGGGTTAGCTATGTAAAGGTGTATAACACTTCGGTAAATATACACAACTGTGTAACTATTTGAAATACGATATCAATGTGAATGACTGAGAGGAATCTGTGCTGAATATGAGGTTGGGCGGGTCGACTGTATGTTTACACGTTTGCTGTTAATGTATGGAAAAGGTAGGTTGAAAGATATAACCGTTTTTGGAATGTGGGAAGAAGATGATGAGAAAGGAAGTGGGATTGGGTTGGACTAAGTGGATGACGGATAGTGTTAGGACGATGCAGAACGAAGGGGAGGAAAAGTTAGTATGAGAATGAGAGGCTCTTTCATCGTCTGAAAATCGAGTTAAAAGTCTTGATAACCATAATAGAAGCTTGGGAAGAGGCTGTCATCTGTTTTAATATAAAGATGTATCGATACCAGCACCTACACTTAGCACAGCGTTGGGAACAACGTGTTCCACGTGATGAGTTTGTGTTTGTTGATGCAGCAGTAATATAGGACATCGATAGGATTTTGTTTATCCTTTATCTTTCCTTTTACCTCTCATACGGTGGTCCTGCAAGATAGAAGTCGGAGAGAGGAATCTCCCGCCTTTTGTCTTTAAATTCCATCATCACCTTTGCCTCCATTTGGAAATGCAGACCTTGTTGGCTCGGTGCTCAGGCTGGTCCCAGAAGCTCTCTTTATGAACTTCAATTGTCGTTCTTTCATTTTCTTTTTTCACAAAAGGAGAGCTGACAGTGACTGATTCCTTCGCCCTGCATTATTCCAGTGAGTGACAGAGAAACAGATCAACATTAATACGACTCAGACAGCAAGCGAACGTATCTCCCCAGATATATCTACGTGAAAGCCGAAGAACCGCTGGCATTCGAGTTTACTGTTATAACACAAAATGTGATACTTCAGTGTAAACAAACCCTCTGACGCTTTACTTGTGTCGATGACGAACAGGAGAAGTTGTCCTTACTATTTTAGGACCGGTTTGAAGTGACACCTGGGTAGAAAGTAAATTGAGCGACCTTGTAAGAAGTGCCCAAAGAAAGGAGACGGGGGGGAACTCAGTCGAGAGGGAGGGAGGGAGGGAGGGTGGGTGGAAAGTTTTAGGTGGTACTGCAGTAGGTAGTATGCGAGACGGTTGCTGGTGGGGCACTAATGGAGTAGGCACCAAGAGATTAAAATTTCGGAATAATGGCGTCCGACAGTGGTGATGGATGAGGATGAGGATGAGAATGAATATGAGGAGAGCGTACATGAGAA
Source organism: Oratosquilla oratoria (assembly GCF_046742065.1). Taxonomy (NCBI): domain Eukaryota; kingdom Metazoa; phylum Arthropoda; class Malacostraca; order Stomatopoda; family Squillidae; genus Oratosquilla; species Oratosquilla oratoria. The sequence goes on along the minus strand of NC_134784.1, from coordinate 51,464,191 downwards.
TGAGGAGGGAGGGGAGAAAGAAGAAAGATGAGAAGGGGAAGAAGGAAAAGAAAAACAGAATAGGGAGGAGAGGAGGAGGAGGAGGAGAAGGAAATAAGAAGATAGAGGAGAAAAAGGGAGAGGGAGAGGAGGAAGAGGAGGAAGGAAAATATGTGAGGGAGATGAAGAGGAAGAGGTAGAGAATTAGGGGGAGGTGGAAGAGAAGATGGAAGAGAAAGTGAAGGAGGAAGAGGAGGAGGAGAGGAAGAAGGATGAGAAGGAGGAGAAGATGGAGGAGAAAAAGAGAAAGGGGGATGAGGAGGAAGAGGAGGAAGGAAAATATGTGAAGGAGATGAAGAGGAAGAGGTAGAGAATTGGGAGGGGGAGGAAGAAAAGGAGGAAGAGAAGGAAGAGAAAGTGGAGGAGGAAGAGGAGGAGGAGGAAGAGGAGCGGGAAGGGGGAGGATGAAAAAGAGATGAGGAGGATGAGACAGAGGATGGGGAAGAAGGGATGGAGTAGGAGGAAGAAAAGGAGAAGGATGAGAAGGAACTAAGGAGGAGAATATGGAGAAGAAAAGGAGGAGGGAAGGGTGAGGAGAAGAGGAGAAAGAAAAAGATGTGAAGGAGATGAAGAAGAAGAGGTAGGGAATTAGAAGGAGGATGACGAGAAGGAGGAAGAGAAAGTAGAGGAGGAAGATAAGGAGGAGGAGCGGGAAGGGGAGGATGAGAAAGAGACGAGGAGGATGAGGTGGAGGATGAGGAGGAGGAAGGAATGGAGGAGGAGGAGGAGGAGGAGGTAGTGGTGGAGACCGTAAGTAATAGAGGTCAATCGGTAGAAGTGATTGATTTAGTAACCTTTGCAACACGGGATAGTTTTTATTTATTTATTTTATTTTTAGTTATTTATTTTTTTTACCTAATGTATACCTCGGGACTATAGGGGTCTATCCATCAAGCC
>NC_134784.1:51438255-51443255 GCF_046742065.1 Oratosquilla oratoria | reverse complement strand
TCAAAAATAACACTTGTCATGTGTGGCGCCACAAAAGTTAATTTCATACACATGGTGACAGATGAACCTACTACGCAGTTCATGATTAGTTAGTGATTCCTAACAACGCTAAAAGATACAACAAAATGTGGATAAACTAATCAGACGCTGCTACAAATACTGTTATATAAGTTACCCGTAACATGTCTATAGGCATGTAGAAGGTTCATAGATTGCCATGGGTTTAGTCGGGAGATCTAGATCCTAGACACCTCAGCTCAGCACCGGGTTATATCTGAATAGTAACAAACAATGTTAGGTAAAACTGGCAAAGTGTGAATAAGGTGAGGATTCTCTATCACTGTTTCAGTCGTTTTACTTTAGTTTTAAGTAGTCATAGTAAGTCTTCATACTTGATGATATGTATTATGACTATTTCGTATTTAGAACCTTTCAAATATCCTCGTATTCGTGAACCGCCCACAGAAAATACTATGAAGTGACGCACGCAGACAGAAAATATGGACGAGGGGTAGGTAACCTTTTTAAGTGTGGGTACCAAAATCAGCCAAATCTTTGATATCAAAATTTCTTGCCCGCACCAACGGAGTTATGGGCCTTCAAAACGCCTGTGAGCTCCGTCAGCTATTAGAGTGGCCGCCGACGCTCTAATAGCTGTAGCCTCTCTATTCTACTCCCCCTGCCCCTCCATGCTCCTCTGACAAGCTAAACCATCCCACTTTATCTCTTGCAATGTGTCTTCCATAAATACTCACCATACAGGCTCAAAGAAAGACCGTGGGAGTGACATTTCACAAAAAAAAAAAAAAAAAAAAAAAAAAAAGTTCCCCCCTTCCTCCCGCCCTTCACCTCCCATAGGGGCCCCAGTCCGCCGCCCAGCGCAGCATGCGGTTACTAATGGCCATACAAAAGAAGTCAGAAAGTTATTAGTTAATTTCTTTTTTTTTTAGGTAAGCTCTGGGTCTCACGTGGCGGAAAAAGTAGTTTGTGTGCCAAGGGTAGCCCATCCCTTGTATAGACAATTCTAGGCTTTGCTAATGAGTCGTTTAGGTTATATTGTTTTTGCGATGCATAAAGAGAAGCCGTTACTGAATGGCTACATGGATGGCTTAAATGTTGAGAAACCCATCGATTAGTGGATTTTTTCTTTGAATGTTACTTTCGTGACTAAAGTTTGATTTACATATATAAAAATGTGAAATATTGTACAGTGCAGTCAGTTTACTTGTATTTGGCAGCGATTTTCTTCGCTTATATTTCTGAACAGTTTATATTTTTCAGTCGAGCTAAACTGCATTTTTCTCATTTTATTTTTTCTCCTGTGGTAATAATGTGCATTCTGTCGGTATTCTAATTCAACAGCTGAGAAAACTTTTTTTTTGTAATGAATCCCTGGTTAGTCAAAATTAATACGCTCTAATAGATATCTTCATTCATATATCCATACAATGACTGCTTCTGAGAACAAAAGGAATGTATGTGTATGACACCACAGCAAAGACTTGATATCAATACTCGAGTGTACTGTTGCGTGTCACCCTAATGACCATCCATATTTCACTAGAATATCACAGGGGTACTAAGCAAAGCCTATGATTTTGTACACAGGCTTGTAGCGAAACCTTGTATTGATTTTAACTTGTTTATCCGTGCAACGTGCTGTCTCCTAACAGTAGTGATTTTTGCCTCTACTCGCCCCTTTGCAAAGTGAATGATTAAAAGGTCCACCGCCATTGATAGGAAGCGAGTTGTGGAACGGTCGCCGAGCGAGACAAAGCGATAGGGAGCGTTCGCATACACAAGGGCAGATGGACTGTGGTGAGATAGGAAATACAGAAGCTTTACGGGGGAGGACGAGAAAGCAAAACGAGATAGTGAAGCGGAAGGTTGTCTCTTGATGGAGGGTAGACAGATATGCCAAATGGTTCAGTTAAGTGTAAAGAGAAGAATAAGGACAATTGGGAGAAGAAAGAAAGGTGGACTTAGTAAGGGAAGTGAATAGGTACTTGACCCTTCATAACTAGGGAGGGGGGCAGGGTCAGAATACACAATCACATCATAAACAAATAAAAGTCATGTAACCTTCCCCACCCCCACCTCACCCCCTTCCTAGCACCTCGGAAATGGACTTCGTTATGTCCTCTATCACAATGCTAAGATCAAAAGCAATGCAATAAGGCACCAAAGAGGGTCACGCAAGTAAAGAGATGAATTGCTCCCGCTGCTTTCAGATCTGATGACTTCCTTCCCTCACCTTTCTTTCTTCGTCCCTTCATGGAAGGAATGTACACCTTAGATTGCGATGATGATTACAAGACGTGATAGAGGAACACTGAGTTTCATTTCAACAATAGAGCTAAGGTGGTGGTAGGGTGAAGAATTACTCTATTAGTAAGTGTGGGCAAAGGGTTTTATCCACATTATTATTATCATTATAAGTATTGTTATTAGTATCATTACTACTGCTAGTACTATTCTTCTTCTTATGATTATGACTATTGTTACTATTATTATTGTTATCATTGTTATTATTACTATTGTTATCATTATCATAATTATCATCATCATCATCATCATCATCATCATCATCATCATCATCATCATCATCATCATCATCGTCATCGTCATCATCATCATTATCATCATCATCATCGTCATCGTCATCATCTTCAACATCATCATCACCATTATCATCATTATTATTATAATCACTATTATTACTGTTTTATAATAATAATGATAATAATAATAATAATAATAATAATAATTATTATTATTATTATTATTATTATTATTATTATTATTATTATTATTATTATTATTATTATTATTATTATTATTATTATTATTATTATTATTATTATTATTATTATTATCATTATTATTATCATTATTATTATATTATTATTATTATTATTATTATTATTATTATTATTATTATTATTATTATTATTATTATTATTATTATTATTATTATTATTATTATTATTATTATTATTATTATTATTATTATTATTATTATTATTATTATTATTATTATTATTATTATTATTATTATTATTATTATTATTATTATTATTATTATTATTATTATTTATTATTATTATTATTATCATTATTATTATTATTATTACTATTATTATTATTACTATTATTATTATTACTATTATTATTATTACTATCATTATCATTATTCCACTGCGGTTATTATTACTATCATTATTATTATTCCACTGCGATTCTAGAGCTTTCATCTACTAGAACAAGAGGCTGTGTAACCTTGTTGAGGTGCAGTGGCTTAACCTACTTGGTGTCTGCTCGGATCTGATGAAAGCAGATCTGTAACCTTCGGGGAGCAATAGACGCCTTGGTGGAACTAGTTAGCAGTCTCGAGGACCACGACAGGCCTAGCAAGCCGGTGGTTTTGATATTCTTGCTCAAGAAACACAAGTGATGCCTCGGAGCGGACGGAACTTACGGCAACGAACTCGAAATGATAATGGACAGTCTCTTAGGAATATAAGATTAGGTACAATCAATGCATCTACATTGAATGGTAAATTGGAGGAGGTTGTGGAACTAATGTTGGAGAGAAATATAGACATCATGGGGATATGTGAAACCAGGTTAGTTGGAGAGGGTATGAAGAAGATACACAATGATTTTCATCTAATTTATAAAGGAATGAACTATGAAAGAAAGTATGGAGTAGCATTTATCCTTGCACCAAACTTTGCAGAAAGAGTTGGTAAGATAGAATATGTTAATGAGAGAATATTGGGTATGACACTTCAATTAAGTACAAGTAAAGTCTCATTAATACAAGTATACGCACCACAACAAGGAAGACCCCAAGAAGAAAAAGAATTCTTTTATCAGAAATTACAGGATACCTTGGACAAAATTGAGGATGTAGACAAGATCGTACTGGGGGACCTGAATGCCCATGTTGGAAATAAGAGAAACAATATAGAAAGTGTGATGGGTGCATTTGGAATAGGTGAGGTGAATGGTGAAGGTGAAAATCTGATAGACTTCTGCATTAGAAACAGCTTGGCTATTATGAATACATTTTTTAAGCACAGAGACACCCATAAATGGAGCTGGTACAGGTGGAATTCTGAAAGAGGAGATTATGTAGAGAAGTCAATGATAGATCTGATCTTAACTAACAACAAAAATATCTTTAGAGATGTGAAAAGTATTCCTTCTGTATCACTAGATTCTGACCACCGCTTGGTTTTAGCAAAAATGAAAATAAAAAAGTTAAAGCCATTGAAAAAGCTTGTAAGAGAAAGAATAAAAATAGAAAGACTAAAAGAACAAGAAATTGATAAACAATACAGAGAGAAGGTTTATGAAGCTAGACCTGAAGGACATCAAGAAACAGAAGATATAGAGAAAGAGTGGGGGAATATGAAAGAAAAAAATATCCAAATCGCAAGAGAGGTGATAGGAACAAAGCGAGTCAGTGGAGGAAAGAAAAAGAAAACAGTTTGGTGGACAGAAGAAGTCAGAGAAGCTGTTAATAACAAAAATGTTGCTTTCAGAAAGTGGATGAAGAGAAGAAATCCTGAAAACAGAAGAGAATACGAAGCAGCAAGAAATGAAGCTGAGAGAGTAAAAACAAGAACTAAGAGAGAGACATGGGAGAGGTTAGGAAAAGAACTGGAAGAGGACATACAGGGCACAAAGAAACTTGTATACAGTATAGCTAAAAGTTACAAAAGGAAAGATGAAAGTGGAGTGAATACAATTAAAAATAAGGAAGGGAAACTACTCACAGGGGAAGGCGAAATGGACGAGAGATGGAAGGAATACTTCTCAGAGTTTCTAAATCCAGCAGAAGTGGAGAGACCAACAGATGAAGAAGTTATTCAGAGAACAGAACAAAATAGTATAATAACAACAAACGAAATTAAAGATGCTATTAATGCTATGAAAAACGGAAAAAGCCCTGGAAGTGATAGTATACCAGTCGAACTACTGAAAGGAAATGA
>NC_134784.1:51420755-51428255 GCF_046742065.1 Oratosquilla oratoria | reverse complement strand
TAGGAGGAATTTAGGAGCCGAAGGTGGCTTGGGACTTGCCGAAACTTTTCTCAGTAGATCGCAAGGTCAACGGGCTGGCACGATTTTACAAAGCAAACATTAAATAAAGCATACGTCAGAGAGGCCTTTTGATCCATAATCAATTTAAATTTAATCAGGGGTGAAGAAGTAAGCATAAGAATAAAAGAATAAATGAAAATAAACGGTTCAATTTATTAAAAAAAAAAAAAAAAAAAAAAAAAACGAATAGGGAATCAATTCACAAGTGAATAGATAAAGAAAATAATTTGCTTACGTATTTACCCAATCAAATTAGAAAATTTGGCCAACTTTACACGCGATCGCCCCCTTAACATGTTAGTTCCATTACATGCCTATCCAAAAGGTAAAGTTTTTCCACTCCGGTTTTCAGTGTTATAATAACAAATCATCTCTTAGATACTTGCTGGAGAGATGAGAACTAATCCTTTTGCCTCCGAAGTGGAGCCAAGAGACCTTCCGAGGACAAGGTTATAATCCTTGGAATCCTGGAGTTCTCTTAAAAGACGTATGGCATTTATCTGTTTATATACCAAAGGACCTCTTCCTCCATACAAAGGAAGGAGGCATCCAACGCACGAACTCAGACTTCGCCCATCTCACACTCACCCAACACCAGTTCAATTTTTCTTTTATCTTAAATCTTTGTGGATGAAGGACTATCCCTGTCTCCCGCTCACTCTCTGGGTCAAAAGCTATGCAGCAAGACACAGCATCTCCACAGCAGCGAGCGGCAACAGAAGCTGGTTTATCCCCATTTGTTCATTACATGGTAACCTTGACTTCTCGTTCACTAACGAGTAATTTGAAAAGAAAAGAAGAAATCTCTTCGGGTTGTGTCGTTTTGTTACCCGTTCGGAACCGCTCCCCACTCACACTCATCAACATCGAGAAACTCGAGGAGGCCAACATGCAGAAATTGAAACGTGGTGGAGCCAAGGACTCGAACCTGCGCTAGCTCGTGACAAGTGATAATAACTTAGCCGATCTCTTGCCTTCTGCCTTTTCTGCTCAAGAGGCATTTCCTTTTTTTACCCTACGCCCCACTTCATCCAATCAGTCCATCATATTCTCGTTCTTTCTCTCAAGTTTACTCCATCCATTTATGCCTTCCACACTCTTTCTGCTGGTCTTTTTTCACTTATTCTTTCCATATACCCAAAACATTCCAGTATTTATTTGATGAACTCTATCTGCCAACTCTCTTTCCACAACACTCTCCGCCTCACTTCTCCGTTTCTCATTCTATCCATCCTTGTAACTCTCGGCATACCTCTTAAACGCTTCATCTCAAACAAACTTTAATTAATTGTCTCTGCCTCCTTTAAATTCCAAGTCTGTACCTCGTATAGTGTCATAGGCATAATCATTCCTTCATATAATTTTCTCTTTACGTCCATACCCTGATACCTTTTTCTCATGACCCTTTTCTTTCAACCCAAAAATAGACCTGGACCCGTCTAAAATTTACCTACACCTCCACTCCTTCATTTACTGCTACATGTAACCCTAAATACATAAAACTATCCACTTCCTTTAATCTCTCTTCTTTAAGACTTACCTCTAACTCACTGCCACACTCAATCCTTGTACATCTCGTCATCTTACATATGCCACATTTACTTCCAACTTTTTATTCTCATAAATCCTCCCATACTCCGTCACTAGTTGACTTAAGTACTCCTCTGACTTAGCTGCAAGTGCATTATCATTAGCGAACAACAACTGGCTCGCTTCCCACTCCCCTCCACTTTCATTAACCTTTTCCAATACTCTGTCTATGACACTTGCATTTATCTCTTGTGCCATCCCATCCATGTATACGTTGAATAACCATATAGGCTGAACGATCCTGTTGCATCCACACCTTTCCAGCAAACCCCTCACTCTCATAATTTCTATCCCTCAAAAATAGCCCAAATTCTCATGTAAAAGTCTTTGACTGTTCTTGACAAATTTCTCCCTATCCCATACATCTGTAATCGTTCCAAAATTCATTCATGTTAAACCTGTCATAATCCTTTTCCAGACTAAAAAATCCAAAAACCATTATTACAGTTTGCCAAAAACTTGCATATATACCTCATCATTGATTTCTTCAGCTTGCATTTTGCTTTTTCTCTCTTCTGCTTGTACCTGTTATACGCTTCCCTATTTCTACTAAGGGAGAGTAAACCAGCTTCGGCTGCCTGGCCATGTTATGGATATACTATGTCTTGCTGCATTGCTTCTGACCCAATCACTTAGAAGACAGAAGACCAAGACGAAGGTACATAAACCCACAAAGGGACATGAGCCCAACATAAGAAGGGTGACCTACCAAGGTAACCCTTCCCTACCTAACTCAGCCTTGTTTACCCATATGATCTTGAATTGTAATTAGTTTTACCTTCAAGACGGCAATGAGTAATGTCTGAGACGACGATCATTGTAAAATTGATCAGCATTCAGTCCCCTTTCACATTTTCCTCCAGAATTAAAAAAAATCTCTTAAAATCATTGATGAAAAGTGTGCATTATCATTCAATAGAAATTGCATATGAGAAAACCATTACTCAAAAATGTATAGATATACACACACACACACAGACACACACACACAGACACACACACACACACACACACACACACACACACACACACACACACACCACAAACAATAGAACGCCCAGAAGCATGTACATACATACATATTTTTCTTCCACTAAAATTCACTTGATAATTGACTTTCCCTCATACTATATCTTCTCACTTCAATTCAACTCTTGCTAAAAAAATCAATCTTTAAACCTTTCTTACGACGCCAGCTTCCCCAATTTTACTGGTGATACTATTAACGTCAGCTCCCTCCCCCTCCTCCTCCTCCTTCTCCTCCTTTCCAAGCTTCCCGGCTCGGGGTCAATAAATAGAAAAACTCCTATGAATGCGCTTATTGGCAATCACCCTTTTACACACAACTATCCTTTCATTTTCTTAAGGAAATACTTTTTCTTCCGCAGGAACCCGGCCCACGGCAGCGGGTGCTCTGACCTAGTTGATCCCAATCCCAGTGGCATTTGCGTCTCTGAAGAAATTCTATTAGGATGAAAATACGCATATCAGGCCTTTCCAGCATGAGATGTCATTCGGTGGAACAATCCGAAAACTTTATAAAGAAGCCAAAAATTAATAAAATCAAGAGAAAATGTCAAAAAGGCAAACACACACACACACACACACACACACACACACACACACACACACACACACACACACACACACACACACACACACACACACACACACACACACACACACACACACACACACACACACACACACACACACACACACACACACACACACACACACACACACACACACACACACACACACACACACACACACACACACACACACACACACACACAAACATGTATTATGTATATATATCTATATGTATAATATGCGTATATGTATATATGTATATATGTATATATGTACATATGTATATATGTATATATGTATATATGTATATATGTATATATGTATATATGTACATATGTATATATGTATATATGTACATATGTATATATGTATATATGTATATATGTATATATGTATATATGTATATATGTATATATGTATATATGTATATATGTATATATGTATATATGTATATATGTATATATGTATATATGTATATATGTATATATGTCATCAGGATAGAAACCACAAGAAAGGTGGGGGTGTTCTATTGTACGTTAAAAACAATGTTCATGCTTGTGTTTTAGAGAAAGTGAAACAGGATGCATATGATAGTTTGTGGGTTGAGTTAACCCAAACAAATGGACAAAAAATGAATATAGGTGTGATATATAGGCCAAAGACATTATCATTAGCAGACGACAAACTGATTTTCATTTATTATTAGTTATATGTCAATTTATTATTATTTACTATTTACCTGTTTGTTTATTATTTAACTATATCTATGCATTTATTTATGTATTTTATTTGTTATTTACATTACTATAGTTTTTATTTATTATTTTATTATTAATATGATTTTTTTTTCGCATCCGACCTAGATATGGATCAAAAGGTCTCCTGTCGGCATGCTCCGCCTTTGTAATCCTTTGTATGTATATATGTATATATGTATATATGTATATATATATGTAAACATATATGTATATATGTATAGATGTATATATGTACATATGTATATATGTACTATATATATGTATATATGTATATGTATGTTTATATGCATTATGCACATATGTATATATGTATGTTTATATGTATTTATGCATATATGTATATATGTATACATGTGTATGTATAGTGTGTGCGTATACATATATACTTATATATATTCATATGTATTTATATAATTAGAAAAGTAAGACAAAATATTCGACGTTAACATGAAGCCTATGAATATTTTCCATAGATTCATAAAAAGGGCAAATATTTCGTATTGCGAATAAAAACAACTTTTCCTCTGTATCACTGTTATTACGACTCCTGTAAAACTTAATTTCTCAGATAAATATTGCTTTTTTATTGATGGTGCTTCAGTTGCAAAGCATTCTACCGGCTCCGAATTCATTGTATGTTTTCATATGAAGCGCAATGTAATGGGTTTTCATTTAATGAGAGGATTATTAAATCATGGTGTTGATGTGAGCACTATCATCTCATGTAGTATTGGTAACACGCTTGTCATCATTCACTTTAAGATGAGATGTTTGACCCATTCTTCAAGCTAATTCAGAAAGCCACGGATGCTGAATCAACCTTTTTTTATTTTATGTTACCATGTTGACAACTCTACCTGTTCACATTATAAACAACAAAATGCTCATTAATACCTCCTCGGATGAAAGACTTTGAATATGGCTAATAATCGTGAATGCGTCGTTCAGAAATGACTCTTTAGAATTCTTTTGTCGTGATACAAGGGAAAGGAAATACATTGCGCTGATTTCCTTCACTACTATCGATCGATAGCGCAATGAGCCGAATGCACTGCGTGGCAGCAACAAACTTTCCTTCTGCAACAAAGCAGCAAGCTACAATGCTATCAGGTTAACTTGGATAACTAATTGCAGTGGTGCGAAAACGTAGCGTAGCTAAGCATAATCTGTTGTAAAAAGCGAGAGTTAAGAGCAGTCTCCTGTAAGCAGATTGCTTTGAACAGCCTTCTATGAATAGCAAGAGAAACAGTTTATGTCGCAATATTCAAAGTAACAACATGTTTCGAAATCATGACCTCATGTATACATTATATATATCCAATGTAACATAGCACAAGAAAAAAAAATAGATTAGTGGATGTCTGAGACCTCACAAATTACGAAAAAGTTAACTTGAAGTGGAGTAGAACATCAGATATCAGTATTACATGATGGCAATATTATCTACGGCAGAGCATATAAAATAAGATGTACATTTACTTATGAATCTTTAAGCATATCGTTGTACGGACTTGTCTCAAGAAACATCACCGTTCATGGGTGGTGAGTCTATATAGAGACTCGTGATGGTTAACACATGACAAAACAGTGTGAATAGAATGCCACTGATTCATCACACAAATTGGTGATTAGCCGCCTTAAAATGCTGTGCGTTCCTTATCTGTTCAGACAGCCAGGACAATTATCTTTTTTATGTCATTCTGATAACACCAACAAACTGAACTGCAAGATAGCAGAATGCAGCATTCTCCAACAGATATATACGCTGATAATCCGACAGCTATTCTTGAATACAGTACAACACAGACTACTGCTTGATTTATTTACTTTGATTACGGTTACTAGATACATCAACCATTGGTAATTTGTGAGGTCATAAAGTGTCAAAATGAAATACAGCAAATTATAGCACATTAAGACGAGATACATCACAGCACACATGGCAATGACACCTGAACGTTGAAGAGCATTAACTACCTCAGTCCTGAGGTTCTATCCTGCCCTAAACTGAATGAGATTGTCTGGCGGAATTTCGCCAAAACTAAAACGATAATGGCATCATAATAGGACATTTTTAACTGGGATGATTTCCTCTCACCCCTCGTAACATGAAAACCTGATCTACTGTAAGTCGAAAAAAAGCTAAATAAAATCTACATTGTATTCTATCGGCTCTGAATTCATTGTATGTTTTGATATTAAACAAAATGAAATTCCTTTTTCACTTCATGAAACGATTATTGAGCCATTGTACTACGATAAGCAAATCGTGATGTGATTCCTATCATTGCATGTATTTTCAGAATATCGATAAGGTTTTTGTTGTCATTTACTTTAAAACGAGATGTGTGACCTATTTTCCATGCTAAGTAAGAAAACCATGAAATGATCTATTCTGATGTCATCAAGAGACTAACGTCACCGTACTGACGACTCTAAAAAGTCAGCTTTCCTGTTCATATCATAAACAACGAAAGTAAAGTGGTCAGATGATATCACCAATACCTCATCAGTACGAGGCCTACCTTGAGCTGAAGAAAAGGGTCTGGCTTTTGAAAGAGTAAAATCTGTAAAGGCGTTAGCAGAGCGAGGGAATAATTGGGATGATTTTAACTCTTTGGCATCTACAAGGATTTCTCTTAGCTCAACATACCTGTGACAGCCTCAGTAAATCTAGAAAAGGCGCTAAAGAGGCAGTTGCGTGAGCTTTTAAACCCTCGACGTCTATAGGGGGTTATCTCAGTATCATAAAGCCGCCTAGCCATATCCGGGACAAACACAAGCCATAGTACGAAGGTCGGGTCTAAATTGAATTGCTCATCAGTGAAATCTAGAGTGCTGCTATTTAACGCACTGGCATCATATTGCTGTCCACAATGATTCACTTACGTCAATATAGGTTTAATCGTTGCATGAAAGTAATTGTTATATCTGCTGGTTTTTTAGCCATACTTATTCTTATACTACTTTTAGTATTATACTGGTTGGTGTCATTTGCGAAGACTATAGCAAACACATGTTTACGATTCCAGTAAGTCTTTTAGGTCCTAAAGGACATGTTCATGTCACTCATATACAATCCAAAAATATGCAGCCTTACAGTTTCCTAGAAGGCGACTGTACATTTATGCTCATAAATATGGATGAGTAATTATTCATGTACACACATGTACTATATAACAGGGCACAAAGGCACCTAGAAGAAGACAGAAAGGCAGGTAGATAATCACACATATATGCTCTCATGTATGATAACGTAAACATGCTTAAGCATAGAGGTGCATTTATTTCTAGGTGTGTACGTATTTACACTCCTGATCTCATGCCACCTCGAACCAGTGGGCAGTCGTATCTGCCTTCGAAAGGACAAAGTGCAAATGGTTGCCTTTTTACTTTCGCTGGTCTGAGCAAGCATACCAAGTTGTGAATCCTGCCTGTTGTCTGACTCCTTGTCAACCATCATCAGCATAGCAAAAGTGGCAATATTATCTTCCTC
>NC_134784.1:51408255-51415755 GCF_046742065.1 Oratosquilla oratoria | reverse complement strand
ATTGTTGACTTGATCTTTAGCCACGTGGAAAGAGAATATTGGCTACGAAGTTGGTTCTTAGGCAGTTCATCTTCTGGACGTAGCAACCGACTCGTTCCCGAGGAACTGAAGTTACAGGATAGCCAAAAAATGACTAAGCAAACAAGTATCAGGCTGCAACGAGGCAGGAGCAGGAGTAAAGCTGAGCGCGTTTGAAACACCGATATTAATTGCATTCAAAGACACAACATATTAGAAGTCAGAGTCATATAACACTAGTGGACAAGTGGGCCACATGGAATTATAAACGCTATCACTAATAAAGGGAGATTTACATAGTCTGTATCATCGAGGTGCAGAACCATTCTTTGTCTTCCTTTGATGAGGTCGTGGGACGGCTTGATCTCATTGAATCAAGTGCTCACTGAGGGCGAAGGGGACCCAATCATTGGCAAGTCGTTAAAAGTCCAGTGGTGAGTAGTTTTGCAATATTTTTTACTTCAAATTTGTAAACTAGCCTGGCTGGTGGGATCGCGGGGCTACAGAAGACATTAGCCACACATAGCTGGAGGCGGAAGAGATAGAGCAGATGTGATATTGAGAACACGATCATCATCATCATCATCATCATCATCATCATCATCATCATCATCATCATCATCATCATCATCATCATCATCATCATCATCATCATCATCATCATCATCATCATCATCATCATCATCATCATCATCATCATCATCATCATCATCATCATCATCATCATCATCATCACCAACATCATCATCATCATCATCATCATCATCATCATCATCATCATCATCATCATCATCATCATCATCATCATCATCATCATCATCATCATCATCATCATCATCATCATCATCATCATCATCATCATCATCATCATCATCATCGTCATCATCATCATTTGAAAGCCTGAAGATGTGATTGTCTTTGACATTCTAACATTCACGGTAATACCGTATTCCGGCTTTGAGTAGAAGTAACCTTTTGGGAAGTGTTACTCTCATACTCTTGTACATACGCAGACATAATATATTAAAATTGATGAACAGAAGTCACTCAAAAAATGTTTAGCCCACGCCTATTAAACTGTATCTACAAAGATCTAATCACAATGGAGACATCTGGCAATCTACTTATGATTTGAAGTTCCGCCTCCTTGCCACGCTGGAATGACCACACTCCTCTTTTATCGTTACAATGCACCTTACGTGCTAAATAAGGATTGAATTTTAGTAGTGCATATCTCTCCTTCCTTTGTAATTCTGGAATGTTAAACTACAATAATAATCTCACTTTTAACTTGCACTTTTATCGCCACTTATTTTTTTCTTTCATTTTGTATATTCACTTTGACTTTTACTCATGCAACAAGTATAATTTTGGTTCTAAACAAATTCCTGGCAATCTAATGTAAACTGACTATAATCACGGAGGTTGGTTATGGAACTGGAGACATTGTTGCAGTTGAAGATTTTGTCTTTTTCTTTTTAACTAAATAAGGAATTCACTCCCTGAGGTGTTACGGTCTGCGGACACAAGAGGATGGTGATACTCTGCCAGTCCAGATCTTCACGTTGGTTCGAAGAAAGCTCGACGGACTACAAAGCAGCACCCTATCCCTTATGTCCACAAGGAGGTGCGGCCCCGAGAGGCCAGCACCTGGTCTCCGGATCGGGCCTAGAATCTTACTCTATACGCCCTAGCACTCTTCTTTAAATATCTTCACATGTCAATTTTGGTTCCACCTCACATACTCTACACTCTCCAAAAACAAACCAGTACACAGAGAATTGAAACTACAAACGTCTCATAACACATGCACTCACAAAACACATCAACACACACATAAAGAACAAATATCCTAACCATATTATGAATAGATATAAAAGGAAGCAACCAAACACATAGAGCTGCATCACACCCTCCATGGGCCCGACTTGTGGCTGTTACCGGCGATTTAGGCGCCGTGGTTCTCTTGCAAGAGAGATCTAGTGCAACGGATTGCAATACCTGAAGCTCCATTTTCGTTTACTTGCTTATGATGGACAGGTTAGGAAGGAAAAGAAAAACGTAAAAACGAAAACACTTATACAAACGTGAATTGGGCAGTTCAAAGAGTTGAACTAGAACTACTGTGAAATGTGTACACTCTCCCAAACGAAAACAGTAATGTAAACATGAACTGGGCAGTGAAAAATATTTATCTAGAACCACTGTGAAATACGCACACTATCCCAAAAAGTATCAACACAAATAGATCTGCTATTTCTGGAAGTAAGTTAACTTTCATGTATACAGCTAATGTTAGGGTTGGTATTTCTGACAGAATTATTCTTTTGTTTATTCTTGGAATCATCATACCTGAAAAGTATGCTTTTCAGAAACCTTCTTCTAATGTGTCATATTGTATCAGGTTGGCATGCTTCAGTGCAATTATGTACTATACATAATATTTTTACGGAGGATGCCACATCAGGATTCAGCTGAGCGTTGGACAAAGGAGTACCTTGGACGATAGAGATCCCAGATGCGAGCTTATCCCTGAGATGAATAAATTCATCTGGCATGAGCCAGAACACCAATCTATCTATTTTGTTGCCTTGTTGAAGAGTTTAATTCAACACTACACTGATATATCCGAAACTATTACCGACCAATATTTAAAGCAATAGAATATTTCAAACCATAGCTCCTTTCAGAGGAAACCCTTTTCTTATCAACGATTTCAGTTACTAGGTGACTACAGCTCTGGTGGTCTTATTTGCCTGAAGTAAACCTTTAATACCCATAAAGTTAATATCCAGTCTGTAAGTGTACAATTGGCAGGTGTTGTACCTTGTGGTTTGGCTATATTGATTATAGAATCCTCTGGGAGTGAGATTCTTCTGCTAACTCTCAAGAGTGGAAGCCAAGATTGGAATCTTTCCATGAAGATCCTGACAATGGGAAGGTCCTTCCCCTTCAGAAGGAATCAGAGTGTAGAACCCTAAGGTACTGATTTCCTAGACGTTAAATTCATAAGTTGTAAACTTGTCTTGAGTTAGTATAGGTCAAACACTTAACACATTCAGTATTATTAACGACTTAAACATTTATTCTGGCTGAAAGAAGTTCCCTCCTCAGCCAAAGGGTTGACCTATTGTGATTAACCGTTTCATTGATATTTACTCATATATTCATTCTAGCTGCAGCCAAGATACTTTTCTCAACTGGTAGAAACCCATCGCTTAACGAAAGAGTTGAAAGGGTTCTTGACATTACCTGACCGAAATGTTGTGGCTACTTTTTTTTTTCTTACTTTTCTTTTCTTTCTAGTTATCATCTTTCCCACTCGGGTATTTCACTGGAAGAAATAGTTGGGATTTAAGAAGCGCTCTAAATACGCAGTCAAGGAATATTAGATTTTCTCTTATTTCAAGATGCTTATTACAAAAATATCAGACCACTGATCCTATATATCTATGTACCAAGGGCTTTTCCCCCACATATGGGAGGTAGCCAAGTCAAAAGGTATGAATCCATTCCCACTTATTTCACTCCCACCCATTCCACTCCCATCCACCACCCTTCCCTCCCTCTCATATTAGCTCCTCGTGGATGAAGGGTCGTCCCTGTATCCCGACCACTGCAATGCAGCAAGACACAGGGCATTCACGGCAAGGCCACTTATCTTAGTTGGCGACCCCCAACCTTCCCGTCTCTTCATGTAGAAACCTAAATGGTGTACTGTGACGGATTCTTCAGGTTAACGACAGGTGATTTTATTTAGTATAGTACAGTTCCTTACCGTTAAGTTTGAGGGTTAGAATTATAGTACGTGATCTACCTAAAAATATCTATGTAACATTTTTGATCAGCAAAAACTACATGCCAATCAGTTTGACATCAGTTATAGGAAAATGCTTGAATCAATAATAGCTAATAGAATCAGAGACCACATCGAGAAACATAATTTGATTCGTGGCTCACGGCATGGGTTCTCCATGGAGAAGTCATGTGTGATTGATCTATCTTTTTACACTAAATTATACAAGACGTCAGATAACAATGATAGTTACGATGTTATTTACCTTGATTCTAGCAAAGCATTCGACAAGGTGCCCCACCAGAGACTATCAAATAGAGTCAAAGCCCATGGCATAGTAGTAGAAGTGTTTGAATGGATTAGAGCTTGGATTAGTGGCAGAAAACAGCGGGTGACCATAAATGGTGTAAATCGAAATGGGGGAGTGTTTCTAGTGGAAATCTCCAGAGCTCATTTTTGGGTCCCTTATTGTTCATTATGCAATGGGGTTAATTGTGATGTTAGTAAGTTTGCGGACGACACTATGATAGGGCGCCTAATTAGGTCAGAAGAAGACGCCGAGATTCTGTAGGAAGATCTTAGCAAATTGTTCACATGGTCGATGAAATCGCAAACGAATCTCAATATCACAAAGTGCAGCGTGTTAAACGTAGGGCTACACAACCTCGAAAACAGATATAGCTTAGATAACACTTCTTTAGAGAAAAATAAGTGCGAGAGAGACTTTGGAGTTCTAGTGAGTCCTGACCTTAAATCCAGGGAACGGTGCATTTGCGCCAGGAATAAAGTTAACGGAACATTAAGTTTCATTACTATGGCGGTTACGAATAAGTACAGAGGTAATTATCAAACTCTATCTGGCGTTAGTTAGACCCATCCTTGACTATGCGGTACATTTTTGGTCGCCGTCCTATAGAATGGACATCAGTTCACATCAGTACAGAGTAGAATGACCAAAATGATACATGAGCTCAGAAATTTACCTTACAAGGAGAATCTTAGGCACCTTAAATTACACTCTCTGGGAAGACGCAGAGTGCAGGGGTGATCTAATAGAAGTGTTCAGGTTGATAAAAAGATTTAATAAGGGTGACGCAAATAAGGTCATCATATTAAGACAACAGGACAGGACTAGTAGTAATGGATTTGAATTGGACAATTTTAGATTTAAGGAGGAAATAGGCAAGAACTTGTTTACTAATAGGGTGGTCAACGAATGGAATAGTCTTAGTAACCATATAGTGAGCGCTGAAACTATAAGTTGTTTTAAGAAATGGTTAGAAAACTTTATGGATGAGGATGACAGGTGGTGAGGGACATGGAACTGCCTAGTGAAGGCCTTATGGTCTCTTGCAGTCTCTTTCAGTCTCTTTTTATGATTCTACATATTTCTTCTGGCCCACTTCTGTTGTAACGAAAACAACGCCATCATTCTCTTAAGTTGAATTGCATTATTTCGAGGAAAAGTTACCTCATATTATATATATCTCGTGAGTGAAAAATATTATCTTAGTAACGAAGAGCTAAATAAAATACAAACGGATCAACATTTAGCTTATCAATTTATTTTCCGTCTCTAAGCGCACGGGATGCCTTCAACTGGCTAGGCGAGGCCTCACTTCGCTTCCAGACGTCGTCGACAAGGAGGCGGGGCTAATTAGCAACCCGTAATGACCGTAATCGATCACAGGTCCTCCCACTCCCTCTCCTTCTACCTTCCTCTCCTCTTCTCCCGCCGCGAAAGCGCCCGGAGCATCAGCGAACTCCAGCAATGGTTCGATAAACCCAGTTGGCGGACCTCAAAGAAACCTATTTCCTCTTTTGCTGGGTTGTGATGTGCTTATAACAGGCTCCGATGACGAATGAAATAAGAAATATCAGGCGGATGGTTGTGCCTTTAAGTTTACTTGTCTACTGAAGTCTGTTATAATTAAATTATACGAATAATTATATACAAGTATATATATATATATATATATATATATATATATATATATATACATACATACATACACACACACACACACACACACACACACACACACACACACACACACACACACACACACACACACACACACACACACACACACACACACACACACACACACACACACACACACACACACACACACACACACACACACACACACACACACACACACACACACAGCGAATCAGGAAAGAAACTTAAAAATCTAATAACAACAACGACACAAACAACTAACGACCTAAGCGTTGTATATAGGATCCGATGCAGCAAATGTGATAAATCATAGTATGGTGAGACTCACAGAGGACTTATGACCAGAATCAAAGAACACAAAGCAGACCTAAGATACCACAGGCTTTCCAACGCGATGGTGGGACATATAGAACAAGAAGGTCATATGCCCGATTGGCTGCAATCAGAAGTGGTAGAAAAAGGATTGACAAAGAGAAGAAGGAAAACAGTTGAAGAATTACATATGGCCACCAAACCCAACATAAACCAAAAAGTAGGAGACATAAAGTGGGCAGAATACACGACGAAATATGAGCTATAGAAAGACGCTCCAGGGCAGCTCTGACATAACATTGGGATTTTATACAGTGACAAAACAACACGGTGACATTTATTTTCATATATATTTTCATTTATCAAAAATCATATATTTTATTCTTATTATAATTTCATTGATATATGCATTCTGCATCGATGCTAATTATTATTATGTTATGTTATTATATAGAGTGAGAAATGAGGAGGTGAGGAGGAGAACAGGGGTGGAAAGGGAGTTGGGAGATGGGGTTGATGAAAGAGTATTAGGATGGTTTGGACACATGGAAAGAATGAGTGAAGAAAGACTAGTAAAAGAGGTATGGAAGATAGATGTGGGGAGAGTGAACATGAGGGGACGTCCTAGGATGAGATGGATGTATGGGGTGAAGGGGGCTTTGGGGAAGAGGGGAATATCTGTTGAGGAAGGATGGAAGAGGACAGAAGACAAGGGTGAATGGAGAATGGTTATATATGGATGATGTTGTGATGTATGAGGTGGAATGGGTGGGGGGATGGGGGGTGAGGTAGTATGTGTGAGAAAAATTTGACGCAGCCCGAAGGGAATTCTCCTCGTCTTCTCCTTTTATGCATGGGGGGATGGAGAGGGGGGTCGCCGATTTAATGAAGCGGCCTTGCTGTGGATGTGCTGTGACTTGCGACACTGCCTCTGACCCAGGGCAGTGGACAAGGTGCAGGGATGATCCGTCATCCAGGAGGTGCTAAGATAAGAGGGAGGGTGGAGGGGAGTGGAGTGTATTCAGGGATGGAATGGGTGGGAATGATTTTATGCCTTTTTCTTTTTGGCTACCTCCCTTGAAAGGTGGAAAAAGCCTTGGTATATGTATGTATGTATGTATATGTTACATTATATTGTATTCTATGTCATATATCATATTATGCTATATTATTGTTATTATATTGTATTACATTATATTATATTATATATGTTATACCGATGCTGTTTGACGTTTTATACTGGAACAGTTGAAGTATTACACATAAAGAGGAAAGAATACACGCTGAAATATGCAGCTATAGAAAGACGCTCCAGGACAAAACCCCTCAGTAAAGACAAATTATATTTCACGTCGTGGGGTGGACAATATGCCCCCACGCTGTAGGTTAAAGTAGTAGGTATTATCAA
>NC_134784.1:51398255-51405755 GCF_046742065.1 Oratosquilla oratoria | reverse complement strand
GAATAAATGCCCACAGGCTAGAATAAGTCGATAATAGGCTCAATACACAAAAAAGGGCCCTAGAAAAGAATATGAAGTATGACGTGGCATAAGTTTACAACATGTCATGTACTAGATTTTTATCAAACTATTGTATCCAATGGTTTTAAAAGAGGAGGGTCAGAAAGCTATATTTTTTACAGTTAGACTGATCATGTGGGATAATGCCAAGTCCTTGTTCCAGTTATTTCCGGTTTGTTAAAGTTGTTTTTAGACTATTCGTAAGGATATAGTAGTTTCCATCGGATGTAACTGTGGCAAATACTTTAAGAACTGAAGATTCCAAGAGAATTAATTGGTATGATATATTGTGAGCATAGCTGCTGTAACGGCGGAAAAGAAAATGCCATGTCATTTTGTTTCCAATCCCTGGAGTTGGAAAGGGTTACAAGCTCTGGGGAAATGGAAGGCAGACATACATACATATATACATACATAAATATATACATACATATGTCAAAGGTTTTTCCCCCTTACATGGGATAGCCAAAAAACAAAGGCATAAAATCCACTTCCAACCATTCCATCCCCACATAACTCCACTCCCATTCACACCCTTCCCTCTCTCTTGTCTTAGCTCCTCCTGGATGACGGGTCATCCCTGCATCTCGCCGACTGCCCTGGGTCAGAAGCAGTGTCGCAAGACAAAACACATTCACAGCAAGGCCGCTTCACTAAATCAGCGACCACCCCTCTCCGTCTCCTCATGCAGAAGTAGATAAAACGGAAAGAAATCCCTTCGGGCTGCGTCAAATTATTTTTCACAGATACTCCCTCACCCCCCACATCCCCCACCCACTCCACCTCATGCATCACAGTATCATCCATACACAACCATTCTCCATTCACCTCTATCTTCTGTCTTTTCCCGTCCTTCCTCAACAGACATTCCTCTCATTCCCAATACTCCTTTTACCCCATCCATCTGTCTTATCCTTGGTCGTCCTCTCATGTTCACCCCTTCTACCTCTGCCTTCCACACCTCTTTTACTAATCTTTCTTCACCCATTCTTTCCATGTGTCAAAACCATCCCAATACTCTTTCATCAACCCAATCTCCCAACTCCCTGTCCACCCCCTGTTCTCCTCCTCACTTCCTCATTTCTCACTCTATCCAACCTAGTAATCCCTATCATACTTCTCAGGCACCTCACCTCAAACACATTTAAACTTCTCCTCTCTTCTTTTCTTATGTTCCATGTTTCTGACCCATACACTACTGTCGGCACAATCACTCCTTCATACAATCTCCTCCTAGCATCCATTCACAAATGTCTATTTCTCATTACACTTTTTAATCCCCAAAGCCATTTAATTGTTTCTCTCAATCTATATTCTACTTCCACCTCCACTTCCACTCCTCCCTTTCCCGCCACATTTGTACCCAATCATTTAAAACTATCCACTTCCTCCAGTCTCTCTCCCTTAATACTCACTTCCAGTCTGCTGCCACTTTCTCCCCTTGTATATCTCATCACCTTACTTTTTCCCAAATTTATCTTCAACTCCCTTCTTTAGCACACCTTCCCAAACTCTGTCACTAACTTCCTCAAACCCTCCTCTGATCCTGTCACAAGCGCAGTATCGCCAGTGAACAACACCTGACTTATCTCCTACTTTTCTCCATTTTCTTTAACCATTTCCAATACCCGACCCACTACACTTGCGTTTACTTCTTGCACCTCATCCATGTATAAATTGAACAGTCTAGGCGACATAATACATCCCTGACGAAGTCCCACGTTTACCTCAAACCACTAACTCTCTCCATTTCTGATTCTAACACAGACTCTACTACATACAGTACTTACATATATGCACACATACATTACATATATATATATACATACATATAAACCCAACTCTTTGCCCTCCAGAGTTGGAGTGCCGTCTCTCAGTCCCGAGACGCTGAAATTTACAGCGTTGGGCCACACTCGAACTCGGATCCCTTAATTAGCGATACAACGCGGTACAACGGGGTGCAACTACACCACCTAGTCGGCAGCACCCTTGTTGAAAAGAGTTTTATCTTTTATATTGAGAGAAACTTTGAACACCTAACTATGGTCATGGAAGGCCCTGGTTGCTGAAATAATTAGGGCCTCAATGTTATTGTCAATGTTATCATTTGATGATAACAAAGATCTCAACTATTTCATTTCTACTCTGCTGTTGTATTCCTCTTTGAGTATGCATAATTTTGGTTTTGTCCTCATTTATTCAGAGTTCTATTCCTTCGGCTGCCCTCTGGAATGTTTCAATGGACCGTTCTAAGTGTCACGTCAGACATCTGCGCGACGCGACGTCATGGCGAGACACTCCCCATACCCACGCCATCCACCTCTCTTATTGTTTGTCGTACCACCCACTCCAACGCCAGATTGAACAGACAAGGTGAGAGTAGGCATTCCTGGCGAAGTCCCGATAGTTTGGTTTCAGAATACAAGACCTACATAATATGAATCAGCTTAGATGGCATGTCAAAGCTTGCTAAGATTTTCCTTAGTCTTTCTCTGTGAAAACAGTCGGAGGTTTGTTAAAAGTCTGTAAATATGGTATGGCTGTCTTCTGTAAAGATCTGATCCCGTGTAGACCTATTCTAGAAACCTGACCGATATCCACCAAGTAGACATTCTACTTATGTGATAACGCAAAGGATATGATGAAAAAAAAACTTGCTATGGTCTTATATATTGTAGGGAGTAAAGAGAGTTCACTGTAGTTGTTAGAGAGTTCTTAGTCAACTTTTTGTGCAAGACAATGATTACTGCAGTATTCCAAGGTTGAGGGTTTCTTTTATTGACCACATACTTCCACTGTAAACTGATATAACCTAGTCAACAGGGACTCACGTCCAAATTCAGTTTTGCTGACAATATATCTCCAGTTGCTATATTGTTTTTCAGTGCTTTGACAGACGTTGCCAATTCAATTCTAGCTGGTGGTGCTTCTTCAACCGCATCTATATCCAGCCTCACCATCTATCATATACGTACTGTAAAACGTGGACTTGATTTACATTAATATTTGCAATTATTGTAGCAAAAAACGCATGCACAGCATTGTATTTACTGAAGTGTTAGGAATTTGAAACTTAAAAGAAAAAATCTTATTGACTTCTTTACGCAAACTTTTGTGTCCTTGTTTATATATACCTGTCCCTTTTACGTTCTCTTCCTTTCCTTCCTCTCTTGTTTTCTTTTTTACCCAGCTCTTTCTTGGACTCTGGATTCAACACAAGTCAGATAATTAGTCTCTCCTTTAAAGGATGAAGTGAGCTGCCATATCAATCCTCCCTCCCACCCTCTCTCCTTCCTTTCATCTCTCTCAATCCCTTGGCTCCTAATTTCTCCTCCCTCTCCAGCTGCCTGTTAATCTCCACTAATTTTTTTGCCTCATGTTAATCTTATCTTTCTATTCTTCATCTTCTCGTGCTCATACCCGCTTCCAGCCTTATTCCTTACCAATTCTTCCTCTCAAATTCATAATCTTTCCTCCCTTTCTTTTCCTTCTTCTTCCATTCCTTCTTTTCCTCTCCCTGTTCTGCCTTCTCATTTTTCTGCTTCTTATTTTTCTTACACTTCCTACTTTCCTCCCTTTTTCTCACTCTCCTGCACTTATTTCACTACCTTTGTTTTCTCCCTCTCGTGCCCCTCTTCTTCCAATGTGTTACTATTTCCTCATTCTCCTCTCCCCTCATCAACCTCTTGCTATCTACATCCCACCAACCCTTTGGCTCCGTTCTTTAGAAGAGCTCACGTTTATCCCCTGTCATTGCTCAGTCACATTCTTCTTCATCGCGCTAGTTCCTGTAACCCTTTCTCAGGCTCTCTTGCTTTTTTATCTTCCTCTTTACTCCTTCTCATCCTATTATTTTCTTTCCAATCTCTCTGATTTTTTTTCTTCTGGTTCCTTCATATTCATGTTCATACAGTTTTTTTTTAATATTTCCCTAACTTGGTATATGAAGCACTGGTCAATGTACCGATCCTATCTCGCTTAAGCGTTGGCTGCAATCTGAATCACCTGTGAAATATTTTGGCTGACGTACAATATAATGTGCAGCATCGCAGGCACTCCACTGTCATACAAAAGGTTTCCTGACTTCATTCTGTATCATTGAATTCAAATGCACAGCTTTGGGAGCAGATATATAAATCATCTTGAGTAAATCGTGGACTAAGCACATGGCGCATTTCGGGTGGAACAGACGAAAGGTCTGCAAGCTTTTATTTTTATACAATTCATTCACCTTAACCTTCACTAAAATTGCTTAACAGTTTCTTTGTGATTTCTATTCTTTCACTGAATTAAATTTTCCTTGTTTCATAATATATTTTTTTCACATGATGTATGCATTTATTAGATTTTTTATTTAATGGCTAAGATAATTCACTTCCAAAAATACGAGTATATTTGTCGAACGGATATGAACACACTATGAATGTAGTGCTTTGAAGTATGGAGGGGGGGCTTTTACAAAGGATTGCAAAGGAGGAGCATGCCGACAGGAGACCTTTTGGTCCATAACTAGGTCGGATGCGAAATAATAATAATATAAATGATAATAAATAAAATGAATAAACAAATAGGTAAAATTAAATATTAAACAAACAAGTAAATAGTAAATCATAATAAATAGACATATAAATAATAATAAATAATAATCAACTAGATAATAAACAGACAAATAACAACAAACAAATAAACAAATAATATAGAATAAATGGCAGGCATTACGGCATTTTGCTTAGGTGTTTATCTAAACGAATCTTAAAGCTTTGAACTGAACTATATTGCATTTGCCTCTGCAGGAAGTTTATTCCATTCATTAACCACACGATTGACGAAGTTGTTTCTACCCACTTTTAAGTTAGATATATTTCCTGACATTTTGAAACCATTATTTCTTCTCTGATTCTCATTCAGTGTGAAAACTTTGTCACTTTTGATGTTGTTAATTCCCTTTAGAATTTTCAAGACCTGTATCAAGTCACCTCTGAGTCTACGCTTTTTAATGGAAATAGATTCATATGTTTTAGTCGGTTTTCGTATGGTTTATTTCTTATATTTAGAATCAGTTTTGTGGCTCGCCGTTGTACTTTTTCCAATCTGTCAATGTCTAGTGAGATTCGGTGACCATACGGAAATAACATATTCCAAATGTGGACGAACTAACGATTTATATAGCTTGTCAATGAGAGATGGACTTTTGAAGTCAAAAGATCGCGCAATCTTATTTGCTTTCTCAGAGGCTGAAATACACTGCTTAGATGATTTGAGATCGTCACTGATAATTACTCCGAGATCCTTTTTATTATCCACTTTTATTAACGAATTTCCAAATAACTTACCGTACTTATTGTTATTTGTATTTATGTGCATGGCCTTGCATTTACTTGTGTTAAATTCTATTCGCCAATTTTCAGATCATTGCTGTAGTTTATCTAAATCTCCTTGAATACCTAATTGATTTAAGTGATTAGTTGCCATTTCGTACATTTTTGTATCATCAGCAAATTTCCCAAGAACGGGACCCTGAGGAATTTCACTCGTAACATTTTTCCATCTAGAAGTTTTGCCATTTAGAGAAACTCTCTGATTCCGATCGTTTAACCAATTAGTAGTCCAACTTAATAGGCTACCACTTATTCCGTGTGAAGCTAATTTAGTAAGTAGTCTTTCGTGGGGGATAGTATCAAAAGCTTTTGGAAAGTTTAGATATATTAAATCTATATTGTTTCTTTTGTTATAATTCGAGATGACTGTGTTGTACAATTCGAATTAGTGACGGAAGAACACTTCCGTCTGAATACATGCTGGCTATCTTTTATCAAGCAGTTACTTTCTAAACGGTGTTTGATAGTAACTCTGGTGATAGTTTCCATAATTTTTCCTACGATTGAAGTCAAGATTATAGGCCTGCAGTTATTTGGTTTCTTTTTGTCACCTTTTTTGAATATAGGAGTAACGTTAGCTAGCTTCTATTCTCTTGGGACATCTCCGGATATGATGGATTTCTTGAAAATAGTTTCTAATGGAACAATCTCATTTTTCATTTCCTTTAAGATTCTTGGATGCCAACCGTCAGACCCTGGTGTTTTGTTAACTTTGAGTTTTTCTATACACCTTTTATTCATTCATTTATTTCTTATATTTTCCGTAGTAACTTCACCCTAGGTTTTTCACAGGTTTTAGTTTGGAGTTCGCTTTAAGGTCTTCTCGTTTACAAATAATGAGCTAAAATAGTTGTTTAAAATATCACACATTCCTTCATTTGAATATTCAAGTTGACAGTCAACAGATAATAGTGGGCCAATGTGATTCATATATATATTTTTTTATCTCAAATGTAACTAGAATTCTTTGGGGTTCTCTTTGGATTTATCAGCGATATTCATTTCGTATTGTCGTTTTCGTTTTTATTATATTTTTTAAATCTCTCTGTATTATTACATAACTTTGATAGTTATTAGGTGAATTCGAGCACTTGTATTTCTTATAAGCCTGTTCCTTTTCAGCAATAATTTTTTAGTTTCTTTGCCAAGCCACTTTGTGCAAGCCTGACTTGGGAGGCATCTGTCCTTAAACGGGATGTAAGTATGAATCATCTTAGTAAGCGTATTTTGAAATATTTCCCGCATCTGATCTACAGGTTTATCGCATAATTTTTTCTCCCAATCTGTAAGCCGCAGCTCCTGACGTAGTCCTATGAACTAAGCTTTACTGAAATCGGGTATTTTAGATACACATGTATCTATTCTAAAAAAATATAGCAGTTTGAATCTAAGATGTGACCAC
Organism: Oratosquilla oratoria; assembly: GCF_046742065.1. Classification (NCBI taxonomy): domain Eukaryota; kingdom Metazoa; phylum Arthropoda; class Malacostraca; order Stomatopoda; family Squillidae; genus Oratosquilla; species Oratosquilla oratoria. Next base: position 51,398,915 of record NC_134784.1, on the reverse strand, counting down.
TACTTGCAATGGTTTCACCAAATTTTACATTGGTTATTATGCTTTCGCGGCTAGTGATCAATTGATCGAATAAATTTATCTATCTAGTGGACTTTATTACATGTTGAACTAAGTAATTGTCACCTAGAAAATCTATCAAGCGACTACCTATATGACGATATTCAAGGGTCATCCGATCAATATCAGTAAAATTGAAATCACCCGTTATCTGGTGTTTCATCCTGGTTCTCTGAAAGCTCTCATGCCGCCCCTCTTCCAGGGAAACCTTCTGACAGTGGTTCTTAACTTCAAATTAAGTTCCTCATCCATCAAGGCAAACCTTACCCAGACTAATTTGTCATTAGGAGTTTAACAACCACTTATAATTCTAGATTATGAGAGCATAAAAAATATTATTGACCAGCTTTATCTTTTAAAAAGAAGAAAGGCTACCTTAATACCTACATTTATATAAATGAGCCACAACAATACAGTGATAATGAATTCCTTGGCGACCCAAGCTAAGTTCACTATTAAGAATCACTGCACCATGGGGAACCATTTGTATAATTTCATTCCCTTATTTCATTTCACTCGTCGTTTTTTTTTTATTTGCTCTTCCACCCTTACTTTTTTCCTTGTTCGCCATACCTATCACTTCCTCTCCCTCCTTACCGGCTC
>NC_134784.1:51373255-51388255 GCF_046742065.1 Oratosquilla oratoria | reverse complement strand
CCCCCACTCTCCCCCCTTAGAACATGTACATCCAAAACTCTTTGTACTTTTCTCCTGGTTACACTATATATTCCATTAAAGCCCTACCTACCACCCTTACAACCACTACCCTATTTCATGTATACTTATGCTTGACTTTCTTCCTAAACACTTTATTTGCTAATATCAACTCCTTCTAGACACAACTTCACCACCTCTTCACCACACACACACACACACACACACACACACACACACACACACACACACACACACACACACACACACACACACACACACACACACACACACACACACACACACACACACACACACACACATATACATATATATATATATATATATATGTGTGTGTGTGTGTGTGTGTGTTTGTTTGTTTGTGTGTTTGTGTGTGTGTTTTTTTGTGTGTTTGTTTGTGTGTGTGTTTTTTTGTGTGTTTGTTTGTGTGTTTGTGTGTGTGTGTGTTTGTGTGTTTGTGTGTGTTTGTTTGTGTGTGTGTGTTTGTGTGTGTTTGTGTGTGTTTGTTTGTGTGTGTGTGTTTGTGTGTGTTTGTGTGTGTTTGTTTGTGTGTGTGTGTTTGTGTATGTGTGTTTGTGTGTGTTTGTGTATGTGTGTTTGTGTATGTGTGTTTGTGTATGTGTGTTTGTTTGTGTGTGTTTGTTTGTGTGTGTTTGTGTGTGTTTGTTTGTGTGTGTTTGTTTGCGCGTGTGTGTGTGTTTGTGCGTGTGTGTGTGTTTGTGTGTTTGTTTGTGTTTGTTTGTTTGTGTGTGTGTTTGTGTGTGTTTATGTTCTTGTTTGTGTGTGTGCGTGGGTGTGTGGGTGCTTGCGTGGGTGTGTTTGTGTGTCTGTACGTGCGTGTGTGTGAGTGAATATGCATGTATGTGTCTGCGTGTGTGTGCTTGTGTTTGCTTTATGCGCATAACTTTTGTGTTCTTTTATGGTTGCGCGTGAGTGTGCTTATGTCTTTTGAACATTTGACCCAAGTCTTGCACGATGGTGGCGTTGTCCAACGATGAGATCATTAAACACGAGAAAAAGAGAACCTGCCCGCGAAGATGATGCCTCCGGTTCAAATGAGGTGGTCTGTAATCCCGGGAGAGAAAAATGGTGTGTTGGTCGACCCTCCTAGCCCTGCTCAAGAGTAATAGAGCATCATCAGCGAGCTGGAATTGGTCGGACGGTTTTACTGGAGCCAAGGGACTTGTAGTATCTCGACTAGGATCCTAGCAAAGCTTTAAGGGATCGTGGACCTGTTCTCGGGTATTGAAGAGGATTTCGGATGGTAAGAGGAGGTTAGGAGGAAGGGATACTGTGTTGGAGGATCTGACACAAAATAGAATGATGTACTCTAGAGGTTTCGTTGGTTTTGAGGCTTTTGTCATATACCCACTTCAAGTCATGGATGTATTCAGAAACCTTGTTGAGAAATTAGAATATTTTTAGAAAGGTCGGGAGTGTGGTGAAACATGAAAAATAATGTATCGCCTCCTGAAGGTACATGGGCAAGTAGCTCCTCACATAAGAAACTATGGTGGCGGTAAACAATCAAGAAGAGACACGGACGGGGAAAGATCACATTTAATGCAAGAGTCGAGGGGCTCGGGTCTGGGACTGAGGGTGCTGAGAGCGTAGAGCGGGTCAAAAGAATATTTGATTTATTATGCGGTTTACGGAAATATTAGTATATAACCCTTCCAGGTCGAGAGAAACAACCCTTCCTTTACCAGGGTTTGTCTTGAGAACGTCTACGAAGTCGTATGTAGGTGGTAGGAGTGTAGGGGGTCAGGATGGTGCACAGTTTCTTAGCGAGTTTGTACGTTGGTGCAGGGATTTGAGAGATTATGGGTCGGGGTTTATTTCCAGGTTTGTGTTTTAACTGTTCCGTAGCAGTAATCCATGCCATACTCGCCTGAAAATTTATCGGATTTTATTTTAATGACAGCATTATTCTCTTCTATTGGTCGTTTTTTTTATATATATATTTTTTTTTTTTTTTTTATATATTTAGTAATTCTGTTGGGTCTTTGTTGATCTTTTCAAACTTTGTTGTATCATTGGGGATAGTATCGATCTTGTCTAAATACTCGGAGGTGTCCATTAGTGCGTAAGTAGCTGCTTTGTCTGCTTTCCCGACGGTAATACTGTCTGATTTGAACTCTTGCGGCCTCGGTGTGTTTCTTTTCGATCAAATTGTTGTTATGGTTTCCCCTTGATTAATTGGTTTCAGCAATTAATTCTTGCTTGAAGAAAGGCTCAACAGTTACTTCACCCCCCGCGAACTTCTTCATGGGCTGCATAGAAGAAGAGGTATTTAGAAAAAAAAAGGCATTTACTGTCGATGCATTGATGGTATTTTCATAACGACCAAGAACAGTAATGAAGCTGAGAAGCTCCGATATCTACTACAAGAGACCTCTGAACTCACCTTCATTATGGAAGATAGTGTTGACGGAGCTATGCCCTTCATCGACCTCCTAGTTAAACAAATTGAATATTCTTTTAACACAGAAATGTACATTAAGCCCACAAACTCTGGACACTGCCTTAACGGTTCTAGTGAGTGCCCTCAGAGATATAAGGGCTCTACTATCGGTGCCTACATCCGAAGAGCACTTACTCACTGTAGCACATGGAAATAAGTACACAATGAAATCGAGCGCTCCTCCCAAGTACTAATCAGTAATGACTTCAGTGAGAAAAATGGTAGCCACCAGACCAAGAAAATAATGGACGACTGGTACAAAGATAATAACAATAATGAAAATAAAGATAAAATTAAAATCTATTATAAATTTCCCTTTTCCTCAGCTTATAAAGAAGATGAACGTATAATGAAACATATTATAAAGAGGAACATTAAGCCAGTCAGATCAGAGAAAGTACTTAATTTGGTGATTTATTAAAAGAAGAGGAAGACCAGCCACCTCCTACTTAAAAGCAGCCCCCACCAAGAGAGAAAGGAACTTCAGAAAGCACATGTCATCTATAGGTTTATATGTGCATGAGGGGCATGACAACAATGAGGTTATCCCGTCGCCTTTCATACCACCTGACATCAGGAGCCCCTAAAAATCACCCAGGGAAATCCATGGCATAGCACTAACAAGAAACATCCTAGAAGAAAACATTGAGATTTTGGAGATATGTGCAGATGATAGACACTTCCTAATCTTAGATACATTATACATTAAAAAGTTGAGCCCAAATCTAAGTATACAAGCATATGATCTTAGGGCCCTCCCAAGTATGAAGCAAACCACCACAAACCCAAGCATAAGATATAAAACCACAAATCCAAGTACAAGACATATCGCCACAAGCCCAGGCGTACTAGATATCATCACAACACGAAACCGGAGGCTCCTCCTGGCAGGGGACATTTCATCACTGCCTGAGTTACCAAGTAACTTCTCCCAGGAAACCGGTAACCTCCTACAGTGAAGAGCAAGTATGAAAACTTAAGTATAAAAATAATATCATATATATTTAAATATATATATATATATATAATATATATATATATATACATTCATATATATATATACATTTATATATATATATATATACACATTTATATATATATATATATATATACATATATATATATACATGTGTATATATATATATATACATATATATATATATATATATATATATATACATTTATATATATATATATATATACACATTTATATATATATATATATATATATATATATATATTCGAGAAATTCGCTATATATCTGATGTATATATATAGTATGAAAGCCAAAAGAGTAATAAGGTGAAGTAAACACAGAAACCAGTAGGAGTCGCTATATACAATATTAAAATTCCCAGCTTATAGACTACACAATCAGAATTGCCTCGCAGTCTCCAGTATCCCTTTCCTCCTTCCATCTCTTCTCTTCGCCTCGTTAGCCACCAACCAGCTCGTCCCTTTTATTAATTTAACAAATCCATCTTGATGGCTGCTGGAGAAATAGGGAGCAATTTAAGATGCCTCCACTCTTTTTTCTCTTTTATTTGTTCCTTGTGTAGCATGCTGTTTCTAACATGTAGTTAATGAGTTATCATACACGCATACTGTCAATTACCAATATTAATTGTGGTTTTGCTTGTCGTGCGTAATCAACGATTCCTGAATATTCTATTACTTGCCTGCGTGTTCTAGTAGTTACCAGACGTCGTCGATAATATTCCAAAATGATGTTAGTTATCGGTAAATGCCCATGACGGACACTCATTCCTGTTTATTGTAACACAGGGAAAAGGTGTATGGAATGTACGCCATTGCTACTTGTTACTATAAATATTTCAACGATAATGTATTCGATCGAGTTTATTGAATCCTTGGAAACACAGTATAGCCTCCCCCTACTTTCTTCTAGTTGAGTAAGTGCCCGTATCTACCTAAGTCGACTTCTTCTGCGATGGATGTCCGATGGGGTTTTTATATCATTTCTATATTCATATGTTATTTTCTCCAGACCTTCCCAGTCTCTACATTGTATTATTCTTAGTGTCACCTTCACCTTTGAATTTTTTCCCTATTTTCGTGCCTGACGAAATTACAATTTCAACCTGAGCTGATCGCGTTATCCGAAGTGTACTGGTCTCGCATTTACTTAGTTGCTGGTTCGAGTCCCGCACTTCTCCCCAATTCCCAGCAGTTTCTGTTGGTTATCTGCCCCAAAAGTCCAAGCATGTAGGGCAAAGGTGACGACTTTGGCGTTCGCTCCTCACCATTTTTCTTTTTAGAGAAGGTGTCTCATTCGTTCATTTTGAATTAAGAAACGATATATTGACCCACATCTCCTTTCTCTCTCTCTCCTTTATTCTTAGCTCTATCTCATATAATCGATGCAGTAATTCTTTTAGGTATTTAGGTCCTCTGACCATCCTGAAAATACACTCAGACTCCTCGTCGAGAAAGTCCTCATGGCAAATACGGAAAGTTCTGATAAAGAACCCTATCACAGTTCCACTTTGGACTTCATCACTTTGTACAGATAAAAAGTGTATGGTGTTTTCCTTGTTCGTGTTTTTACTATAGATCAGTGGGTCTTAAAATTTTTTATCCTTTGACCCTCCGAGACTCTTCGGGGTTTTACCGTAACCCCACTATCATAAATTTTGAAAGGGTGAACCTTTTGAAAAAGGCAAGACAAAACACTGCTTGTGGTTGATATGTTTACTACAACAGGCCGCTGCGCTTGTGACCAGCGTTGCACTCACCAAACTGGAACAAGCCCAAGAACTTAATTCAAACATATGAAAATATATTATTCTTTAGAATCCTTTGTAACCCCCTAAGAAACCCCAGACGACCCCCCAGGTTAAGAACCACTGCTATATATAGAGACTTGAGCTGCAACATCTTTCCTCTCGGTTACCATATCTAAGGAAGCCAAACTGTTTTGTATCTCACTGATATACCCAAACTAACGTGTTTTCTTCGCCATATGAACATAGTAATAACTGAAAAAGCCTACCAGAGGTCCGACGCATTACTAGTCCACTTTGGTAAACATGGACACTAACCCAGCTGAAGGAAGGTGGAGGTTCTACACAAGGGTAGAGCAAGTAGGAGAAAATGATCGTAGTGGAAGCAGCTTATATGATTTTCCATCTCTATGGCAGCCAAAGGGATATCAAACTGGCGGAAGCGACGAGCTGGCTGGTGGTTAGTAAGACAAAGAGGGCAAATGGAAAGAGAGACGAAGATGTTGAAGAAATATTGTGAGGTAATGTTGGTTGCATAGTATATAAATTTAGGATTTTAACATTGTTTATACACTCTGAAAAAGTTCTAGAGGTGACGAAACGCCAGAGAATAAAGACAACCAATGAAACCCCTACAGATAAACTTCGGTGCTTCTAATAAAGATATTTCAGTTTCGCATATTTCATAGAGGAGAATAAAGTTGTTCTACGAAGTCGCCAAGGTCCTCTCCACCAGTTTTCGACGTCGTCTTTACGCTCCGCCAGGGGAAGGAGGGCCTTGTGGCTGCACAAGTTGATGATACTGATAGCACTGTGGGAGATCAAGGGCTTGAGTTAGGAGAGGAAAAGTAGGAGAAATATAGAAAGGAAAACAAAGATATGTAGGAAAAGACTTAGGGAAAGAATGATAAAGGGATCAAGGGGTAAGAGAAGACAGGAGGTGACTTTGATCAGAGAGAAGACGGAGAAAGATGAGGAAGCTGGGAACTATACGAAAAAAAAAAAAACGGCGAGAAAGAAGAAAGAAAGCTTGCCTACCGGGCGAGTGAGCGATCAACTGAGTCCATCCAAATTGATGACTGAGCTTGGGCAGCAGAGCCGTCCGGCTCTGGTCCCATGACGAATAGCCGGCGCCGTGAGACTCTCAGCCCCGTGAGGCTCACGGCGCCACGAGCTTCCCTCCCGGCGCCATAAGCCACCTGGTACACTTAGCCCCCCATTGTTGCCGTGAGAGTCTATTGCTAGAAATCCTCTGCCTCAAGGCAGCGTTCTCTAGATTCTCCCATAGAAGAAATACATTACTTTTGTCTGTATTGGGTGAACGTGTAAGAATGTACGAAATAATGGACGATGAGTACATATGAGAAGAGAGGAGATATGGCCATGAAATGGAAATGAAAGGGTCAGTGGAAATAGGAAAGAGAAGAGACAGACCGTGAGGAAAAGGGGAAGAGTAAGGAAAAAAATGGATCAATCAAATGGTCAGTAAGATACTAAATGAGGCGCACGAATTGCCATAAAGGGGGGCCAAGATAGATAGATGTAGAACGAACAACAGGCAGAGAATCACACACACAAACACACACACACACACACACACACACACACACACACACACACACACACACACACACACACACACACACACACACACACACACACACACACACACACACACACACACACACACACACACACACACACACACACACACACACACACACACACACACACACACACACACACACACACACTCACTCACTCACTCACTCACTCACTCACTCACTCACTCACTCACTCACTCACTCACTCACTCACTCACTCACTCACTCACTCACTCACTCACTCACTCACTCACAGGTACACAGACACAGGTACACAGACACAGGTACACAGACACAGGTACACAGACACAGGTACACACGCACACGCACACGCACACGCACATTCAAAATGAAGAATAACCGTATCTACATCTGTGTCTGTACTTATATATCTATATCTATATATCTATGTATCTATGTATCTATGTGTCTACATGTCCACATGTCCATATGTCTATATATCATATCTATAGCTATATCTGTACAATATCTTTATTATAGTAATTGTTTGTAGCATTAGCCTATTGCTGAAAGAAAAAAGAATTAGAGGAAAATATAGACCATTTTTGGAGTGCATGGTATTCAGAGCTTCGTAAAGCCGATATGCTAGAAATTGAGACAATTTAAGATGAGTGGCTATATAATGCTAAACCTTAGCCTGGATAAGGCCCATCATGAGAGACCTCTCAAAGCCCACTGATAACAGTGTGTGAGACCCAACACCAAAGACAAACTAAAGCTCAAGGAATGAAAATGTTTGGTTCAGCGCGGCCATATGGATGGCATGAGATAAAGCCGGCCAAGGGACAAACGACATCGTCAAGGCACCTGCAAGATAAAGGCCATGTTATTTGTGCTGCAGAGATACTGTGACTCATTTTTGTTTTGACCTCGCTGATGATGGGATGCTTGTGTTCATTATCAGTAATATTGTAGTGGGGAGACTGCAATCAAGGTGACTGATTTAACTGATTGATTTCTCCTATCCAGTCGTACACACAGTTGAACAACTAACAGTATAAATAGAATAGACATCGAGTGAGTCTTATTTTAATTAACATAGAGGCACAAACATAACATAAAACCAAAACATTGTTTACATAAGAAAAGAAAAACCCTTTGCAAACAACAGTTACTGTATATTAGAAAAGAGAAGAATTCTTAAAAACAAAGAAAAAATGAGCCCCCACGAAAAACATAGAAATAGAAATATAACAATCAGTAATATTCAGGATTATAAGAACAGCTTCGTCGTCAGCTGTTCCAGTAAAATTAATTCAATTGAAAAATCACGAAAGCACAGAGGTGAAGATAGTATGTATACATATATATATATATATATATATATATATATATATATATATATATATGTATATATATACATATAAATATATGTATATGTACTATATATGTATATATATATATATATATATATGTATATATATATGTATATATATGTATATATATATATATACATACATATATATACATCTATATATGTATATATATACATATATATATGTATATATATATGTATATATATATGTATATATATATATATATATATATATATTTATCTATATACTTATAAAATTCTGATCATCTTGTTTGTTATCCTGCTTGAAACCGTCACCCAGCCAATCAGAAGAAGAGATCAAAAGAAGAGATATGACGTCACGCCTAAGGATAATTTATATATATATATATATTAATATATATATATATACATATATATATATATACATATATACATATATATATATCACAACTAACACCACAGTCGGACGAAAGAAAAAGTTGCGTAAGCGGAACTATATATTTCGATTGCTACCTACAATCCTCTTCAGTAGTACTGAAGAGGATTGCAGGTAGCAATCGAAATATATAGTTCCGAATACGCAACTTTTTCTTTCGCCCGACTGTGGTGTTAGTTGTGATTTACAAATGTGTTACTACATTTCTCACCTATGTATATATATATACATATATATGCATAAATATATATATATATGTGTGTATATATACATATATATGTATATATGTACATGTACATGTACATGTATATCTATCTATTTATCTATTCATCTATCTATCTATCTATATATATATACACACATATATATACAGTATATATATATATATAATATATAATATATATGTAAATATATATATGTGAATATATACATGTAAATATATATATGTATATATATATATGTAAATATATATAATATGTAAATATATGTATATATATATATATGTATATATATAAATATATATATATATATATATATATACATATATATGTATGTATGTATATACACATGATATAAAACGGATAATTCACTGGAATCCTATGATTAAGGTGTGGCAAAAATTAATCATAGCACAAATATATCAAGGAAACCAGACTAAAATAATTAAACTTAAGATCATGTAGACTAATGGACTGCATCCAAAAAATAATTTGTATCATAAAGATATCATAGATTTAATTTGGAAGTGGGTAGAAACAACTTCGCTAACCGTGTAATTAATGAATGGAATAAACTTCCTGCAGAGGCAGTGCAATGTAGTTCAGTTCGAAGCTTTAAGATTCGTTTAGATAAACACCTAAGCAAGATGCTGTAATACCTGCCATTTATTTTATATTATTTGTTTATTTGTTTGTTATTATTTGTCTGTTTATTATTATCTATTTGATTATTATTAATTATCATTCATCTGTCCATTTATCATTTAGTATTTACCTGTTTGTTTATTATTTAACTTTACCTATGTATTTATTTATTTCATTTATTATTATTTGTATTATTGTTATTTCTATTTGTTTATTTATTTATCATTATTATAATTTTTTTTGCATCCGACCTAGTTATAGATCAAAAGGTCTCCTGTCGGCATGTTCCTTTTTTGTAGATAATGGAAAGTGAGTATATATAAACGTCCATGATTTCTTTTGACTTTTATCGTGTAAAGCGATACATTTTAAATCATCTTTCAACACTTTTGCTACAATAATGCAATTTACTGACATTGTTCTGGCTGAGATCAAGCAATCTAGTTCAACTAAGGGATTTGGAATATCTCATTTGATTAACATGTACGTTATGATGATCAATTTTTAGAGATTTTCTTTCGGCAAATGTCACACATTTTTATTAAGCTAAAGACAGAACCTCCGTATTGCATGTGATAAATCCCCGGTCACACGTACGTAACTCAAGTGAATTCGTTTCTTAGTAAAGACGACTTCGGTTACAATCTTTTATTTTTCAAATCTCCAAATGTCAAGTCACCTTTGCCTTATATACTGAGAAGCTGAATGACGAAGTAAGAGAGGTTAAAACTATACATATATTAGACATATTGTTGAATTGTCCATAGGGAAGTCTAGAATACTGTAGGCGAAGTCGTCTTGCTGTGTTTCAAATTCACAACATCTGACGAGAAGCATGACGGTGTGACCGGGGCTCTAGGCTGTCTCTTTCTCCTTACCACAATGACGCACCGTACAGATCCTGTTCTAGTTAAAGCCAAGTAGTTTTTATCTAACCGAAAGCAGGACACAGATGTGAAGAGAATAGATTAAGATTCAATAGTAACACACACACACACACACACACACACACACACACACACACACACACACACACACACACACACACACACACACACACACACACACACACACACACACACACACACACACACACACACACACACACACACACACACACACACACACACACACACACACACTTCAACGAATGGACGGCTTAGAAGACGTTCTGAAGAGAATTGAAGTTTGTGGATCCCAACACAAAGAGAAGTGCCTATTGTATTTACAGGGTGGGGGGAAATTGCTCGTGGAATAGTAGGAAAGTAGGGAAAGAGGAAAGGGGGAGGGATTACTGAGGGAAATGGAAGGAAATGAGGAAGGAGTAGACTTGGCCCAGGCAGACAGGCGAAAGGTAAACAAAAGGCCTCCCGATGATGACGAAATGTCTAATAAAAATGTAAAGATTAGAAGTATAGACAAGAGCAATACAGTAGAAAGTGATGAGAATATTTTCCAGGGATTTAAAGAGGGTGGGGGGGACACAAACCCCCCCCCCCCGACTGACAAGACTAGAAGAGAAGGTCGATAAGATGATCGAGGACTTGGAGCGTAGGTTCGGTAATGTTGACAGTATTATACGAAGAGTTGAAAAATTGGAAGAACTAGAGAGGGCGAACAAAAACTTAACTAAGGAAATTGAAGAATTAAAACAACAGTTAAAAGAAGTAAAAGATGAGAATAAAGTCTTAAAGGAGAATAATAAGGAGAACAAGGAGGGTTGGAAAAAAATTCATGAAAATAGTAAGGTTGCATTCACTGACATAATCAGACAACAAATGAATGAACAAACTGAAAACTCAGTTATTAAAGTGATGAGACAGAAGGAGAATATAGTAAGAGACTTAGCAGACAAAAAGAAATGTAAAATTATATTAGGAATGGAAGAGAAACATAACCCAGATAGAACCACAAGAATCAAGGAGGAAAATAAAAAAGTAAGAAATTTACTGGAATTAGTTCAGGAAGATGAACCAGAAATAATGAAACAAATCGAAGAGAAATTCAGGCTAGGGAAATATAGTACAGACAAGACCAGACCAATCAAGATTAAATTCAGGTCACAAACTACGGCTGAGAATATCTTATCCAAAACAGGGAAACTAGCAACAAGTGAACAATATAAAAAGGTATGGATAAAAAGGGAAATGAATAAAGAGGAAAGAGAGGAAGAAAAACAGAAAAGACTTGACGCAAAGGAAAAAACGAGATAAGAACGGAGTCAGAAAAAGAGAGATTCTATTGGAGAGTAGTGAATATGAAACTAAAGAAAGTCGACATACAAGAGAAAAACAAAAGGGAAACAGAGAACACAATGGAAGTGGCAGAAAACTAAGAGTGTCTTACACAAATATAGATGGATTAATAACAGGATTGAATGAGCTGAATGATTATTTGAAAGAAAAAGAACCAGACATAATGGGAATTGTAGAAACAAAATTAAAAGGTCCACTACCACCCAACAGTGTAGGACATGATGCATATAATTATTGGATTAGAAACAGAGTGAAAAAGGAAGGGGGTGGAGTTATGTTCCTGACTAAGAAGGATATAAACGTGAAGGGTATCACATATGGAAAGAATACAGTAGAAATGATAATGATGGAAGTAGAAGACAGAGATAAGAAGAACAGAAAGTTTGTGATAAATTATGTGCCCCCAAAAACAGCCTCATGGGAAGAGAGTGAACATAAAAGTATGTTAGAGGACACAAAGATAACATTAAACAAGATAATGGAAGAGGGAGGAAAAATAGTTATGATGGGCGACTTTAATTGCAAAGAAATCTGCTGGGAAGAAATGACAGTAAAGGGTGGAGACGGCTCATGGGGAAACGCTCTATTCGAGATGGTTACTGACCATACAATGACACAATGGATACAGGAGAACACTAGGTATAGAAATGAAGAAGAGCCATCGAAACTAGACCTAGTAATTACATCCGAACCTAGAATAGTGGACAAAATTGAATATAAAACACCAATAGGTAAAAGTGACCACATATTGATTGAACTGGAACTTAATGAAGAAAAATATATGAAAAGAAATGAACAATACAGAAAAGGAAGAATGATGTATGAAAAAACAAACTTTGATAAAATAAGAGAATTCTTTCAAAAGGAAAACTGGGAAGAAATATACAAAAAAGAAACAACAGTAGAAGAGAAATGGAATATTTTGACAAAACTTTACAAAAAAGGAGTGGAAAAGTATGTCCCAAGACAAAAACAAGAAAAAGAATATGTAAAATGCTGGTACAACAAAAGCTGTAGGGAGTTAAAAGACAAAAGAGACAAAGCCTGGACCAGATGGAAAAAAGACAGAAGACCTGAAAAATGGAAAATATATACCTGCTATAGAAATGAATATGTACAAATGTGCAGAGAAGAAAAGAGAAAATATGAAAAAGATATCATAGAAAAGTGTAAAGTTCAACCGAAACTATTCTACAGGTTTGTAAACAATAAACTGAAAAACAAACAAGACTTGGAGAAATTAAGACAGGAGGGAGTTGAATACACTGAGGAAATGGAAATGGCGGAAATTATGAACAAACATTTTAAATCAGTGTTTACAAGGGAGAACATACAACCTGAAGAGATCGAATGGAAAGAGAAAGTACCCCCTATGGAAGAAATAGAAGTAACAAAGAATGAAATATTAACACACTTGAGTAATCTTGATGTCAGAAAATCGCATGGACCAGATGAAATAGCAAACTGGATACTAAAAGAATGCAGGAATGAACTGGCAGACAAAATACATAGCATACTAAATAGTTCCTTGAAAGAAGGAAAAGTTCCAGAAGATTGGAAAAAAGCAAATATAGTACCTATATACAAAGGAGGAAATAAAGAAGAACCTACCAACTATAGACCAGTCTCTCTAACAAGTACAATAGCAAAAATTTGTGAAAGAATTATCAAAAGTAGATGGGTAAAATATTTAGAAAAAAACAAAGTGTTAAATCCAAGGCAATTTGGATTCAGACAAGGACGATCATGCGTCACCAGTTTAATATGTTTCTATTCAAGGCTAATAGATATAATACAGGAAAGAGATGGATGGGCGGACTGTGCATTTTTAGATCTAAAGAAAGCTTTTGACAAAGTACCACATAAGAAGTTGCTTAAGAAATTAGAAACTGAAGGAGGAATACAGGGCAAACTACTGAATTGGATGGAGGACTTTTTGCAAGAAAGAAAAATGAGAGTAGTGATAAGAAACCAACACTCAAAATGGGATGAAGTAATAAGCGGTGTTCCGCAGGGAACAGTTCTGGCCCCAATAATGTTTGCTATATATATTAATGATATGGATGAAGGAATAGAAAGCTATATGAGCTTCTTTGCAGATGATGCAAAACTACTGAAAAGAGTGAAAACTGAAGAAGATTGTGAATCACTACAGAGAGATCTAAATAAAGTACAAGAATGGAGTAGGAAATGGGAGATGGAGTTCAATACAAAAAAGTGTAGTATAATGGAATTTGGAAAAAGCAAAAACAGAATAACAGGAGCATATAAATTGGGAGAAGAAGGAATAAAAATGTAGAAAATGAGAAGGACCTGGGAGTCATTGTTATAAATAATATGTCACCTGAGAAACATATAAATAAGATTTTTGGAGAGACTTATAATCTAATAAGAACAATCAAAGTTGCATTTACATACCTGGATGAAGAAATGGTGAAGAAAATCCTAATCACCCTGATAAGACCAAGATTGGAATATGCAGCAACGATATGGTCACCAAGTACAAAAAAATGTATAAAAAAACTTGAAAGAATACAAAGAGCAATTACAAAATTGGCACAACACTCTCAAAACTATCATATGAAGAGAGACTAGAAAAACTTGAACTACAGACACTAGAGCAAAGAAGAGAGAGAGGAGATTTGATAGCTATTTACAGAATCATGAAAGGCATAGAAATTACTGACAGAGAGAATCTGATAAAATGGGATGAAAGAAATACTAGAGGACACGGAAAGAAAATAAAAAAAGACAGCTATAGAAGAGATTTGAAAAAGAACAGCTTTCCTCACAGAGTAATAGACAGTTGGAACAAGTTAGATGAGAAAGTGGTGTGTGCAAAAACAATACATGAATTTAAAAATAGTTTAGATAAAATGAGATATGAAGACGGGACCCCACGAGCATAGCTCCCCTTCCCGTAAAATACAACTAGGTAAATACAACTAGGTAAATACACACACACACACACACACACACACACACACACACACACACACACACACACACACACACACACACACACACACACACACACACACACACACACACACACACACACACACACACACACACACACACACGCACAGGCACGCACGCACACACACACACACACACACACACACACACACACACACACACACACACACACACACACACACACACACACACACACACACACACACACACACACACACACACACACACACACACACACACTATAACACGTTAATTTTAATGAACAATAGAACAATGGCACACTCGTTGTAATGTCTTTTCATAAGACTATCATTTCCTT
>NC_134784.1:51363255-51365755 GCF_046742065.1 Oratosquilla oratoria | reverse complement strand
CACTGGCCCCTCTGCAATCAGGGTTAAATCTGTTCAGTTCCTCCCGAGAGAGCTCTCCGTGCTTCCTATTCAAGTTGGCTCGTTGAGAGGTCAGAGATGATGTTATTGCGCTCCGGTATTTAGAGAGAGAAAAAAAATGGATGATGACGTGGTTCTCCACGTGACGTCATTTTTATGTATGACGTCATTTGACTTTGACATAAGTTTACGTTTGGTTCTTTTCAACTATGGCGTTATTTAACCTAAGACTTCATTTCCATTTGTAAAGTCATTTCAGTTATGAGGTCATCTACCGAAGGTGTCATTTCATCTATGAGAAAACAATTTAGCAGAAACGCCTTACGGTGTTTTTCTCATTGCTACCAGAATCCAAAACTCGCTTCTGAATGACTTCAGAGAATTTGGAGATGGGCATGCATAGAACAGGCTATGCATGACCACTCTCGTTCGGTGCTGACTGAAGTTAACTTTATGGGGTTTCGATTCGAATTAATAAGATCGCCAGCAGGCACAAAGAATACATGCACAAGTTATGTAGTGAAAGATTTAGTAAACTCGTGAATTCTTCGAACTCCCTGAGGTCCCAAGCACAAAGGTCGCCCGACCTCTGGAAGCGATTTCTTCCCTTCCCTCTGCAAGGGACCTTGGGTGCAATGTGACAACAATATTGTAGACACCCACGTGTATCAACCACGGCGATGGTGTCTTTACACATTATTTTGTTCCAGCTAATGTCAGGCAATTGTATTCAGACGGAAAACCTTCACACCTCAAAGAGTTAAACATCTATCTCGACTAGTCCGCTGAACTGTCACAATATGTATTTTCTCTACCATATGGAGATTTTATTCAGCTGAAAGAAATCTTGATTCTAAAAGGTGAAGGTCTATCTCGATCGATCCATTGAGGAGTGCCGTCGTCAATATTGGTTAACATCTGACGTCTTTATTCACGTGGAAGAAACCATCCCTGAGAGGGCTGGGAAACAATACACAAATGCTTCCAAAGCTCTTGTTGCTCCCTTAAGAAATTGTGTATACAAATATAGGTCGAGATGCTATTTTTCATTAATGTGATTTACTGAAGATTTAACTTTAACTTTATCGGTGTGCTGGCGCCATTTACAGTTGCTATTCTGAGTCTCATTCTTTCCCATTCTTTGAATAAAACCGTTTGATTTTAGCTAGAATAGAATCTGTAGAGCCTCGCTTGAACGAAAACTTTTTTCTTTTTCAAGACCGCTAAGGATCGTTTCATACGTATCGACTTTTAGCCGTGCGCCGTCCACGACACGATGTCGTACTCCCGAATAACCACGACCACATGTGAAAGCGTCCATACACATCCATGGCTATTTGAAAGCACGACGTCGTATCATGGATGGCACACGGCGAAAAGTCGATACGTGTGAAACGAACCTAACGCAGAGAAGAGCATGCCAAAGGGTTAGTAAAGTTTTATTGGCAGGGTGAAAGTGTGGGGGGCGGGGATGACAGTACTCTTGGAGTTTACCTCCATTGCGGTCATCCAAACCTGAACCTATTTAAATACATCTTTCTTTCGTTGTTGTTGCTTTGATAAAATTTTGTTTACAAAAGAATCAAGGAGTTTACAAATAAATATAAAAAATTGTCAACAGCGAGTTCCAATGGGCCATGGGTCAGATTCGGGTGTCTGAAATAGAAAAAAAAAAAAAAAAAAATTCTCTCCAGGACTAAATTCTCTCTGAGCGTTATCCCCCTACAACGTGTAGATTATTCTCCCAGAAATTGGATATCCTCCGCACATTTTATGAGTCTCTGCCCCACACGACCGGCAAATAGATTAAATTAATCAATATCATTAAAGGCGGCGTCAAAGGGAATTAAGTACGTCGTTTTAATTGGGCCATATTGCCACTAAGCGCGGCGCTTGCCGAGGCAGCTGGAAGTAAATGCCAGACTTCATCGTTTTTGCTCTAAATTCTTGGTCGACACGACCTCCGCCGTTCTTCCCTCGCCTCTTTCGTCTGCGCTTGGTTCGTTTGCAAGGCCGGGGTGGGTAAGGGATGTCGTGCTCTATCCCTAGAAATCCCGGGTGTGTTTGAAACTTTGCCGGTCGTCACATATAACTTAGTTTACTTTTTAAGTTATAGTATATCATTGCATGATGGATGAAAGTCAAATTGTAAATCATGTACATACATATACCAAAGGCTTTTTCCCCCTACATGGGGGTAGCCACAAAGAAAAAGGCATAGAAACCACTCCCACCCGTTCCATTTCCTATATATTCCACTCCCCTCCACCCTCCTCCCTCCCTCTTAAATCATGTAGATAAGGTAAATATATGCCTATAGGGCCAATTTGAAGTGGTTTTCTTGATATAACTCAATACCATTATCCATATATGTATAATATCTCTAATTCCTCAACTTACAAAAATTCCTTCGGACGTCCCTGTTTACTTGCTCCATCCTCACCATTTGGAAATGTGGTAACATTGTTGTTTTACTGATCTA
>NC_134784.1:51350755-51358255 GCF_046742065.1 Oratosquilla oratoria | reverse complement strand
TCGACATCATCGACATCGACATCATCGACATCATCGACATCGACATCATCGACATCGACATCATCGACATCGACATTATCGACATCATCGACATCGACATCGACATCATCATCATCGACATCATCATCGACATCATCATCATCGACATTATCGATGTCGATAATGTCAATAATGTCGACATCGACATCGACACTATCGACATTATCGTCATCGACATCGACATCATCGACATCGACAATATCGACATTTACATCGACATCGACATGATCGACATTGACATCAACATTATCGACATCGACATTATCGACATCGACATCGACATCGACATCATCAACATCGACATCATCGACAATGACATCGTCGACATCGACATCATCGACATCGACATCATCGACATCGACATCATCGACATCATCGACATCGACATCATCGACATCGACATCATCGACATCGACATTATCGACATTATCGACATCATCGACATCGACATCGACATCATCGACATCATCATCGACATCATCATCGACATCATCATCATCGACATTATCGATGTCGATAATGTCAATAATGTCGATGTCGATAATGTCAATAATGTCGATGTCGATAATGTCAATAATGTCGATGTCGATGTCGATGTCGATAATATTGATGTCGATAAAGTCGCTGTTGATAATGTCGATAATGTCGATGTCGATAATGTCGATGCCGATGTCAATAATGGCGATGTCGATGTCGATGTCGATAATGTCGATGTCGATAATGTCGATGTCGATAATCACGATGTCGATAATGTCGATGTTGATAATGTCGATGTCAATGTCGATGTCGATAATGTCGATGTCGATAATGTTGATGTCGATAATGTCGATGTCAATGTCGATGTCGATAATGGCGATGCCGATGTCGATGTCGATGTCGAAGTCGATGTCGAAGTCGATGTCGATGTCGATAATGTCGATGTCGATAATGTCGATGTCGATAATGTCGATGTCGATAATGTCGATGTCGATAATGTCGATGTCGATAATGTCGATGTCGATAATGTCGATGTCGATAATGTCGATGTCGATAATGTCGATGTCGATGATGTCGATGTCGATAATGTCGATGTCGATAATGTCGATGTCGATAATGTCGATGTCGATGTCGATGTCGATAATGTCGATGTCGATAATGTCGATGTCGATGTCGATAATGTCGATGTCAATGTCGATGTCGATAATGTCGATGTCAATGTCGATGTCGATAATGTCGATGTCGATGTCGATGTCGATGTCGATGTCGATGTCGATGTCGATAATGTCGATGTCGATAATGTCGATGTCGATAATGTCGATGTCGATAATGTCGATGTCGATAATGTCGATGTCGATAATGTCGATGTCGATAATGTCGATGTCGATAATGTCGATGTCGATAATGTCGATGTCGATAATGTCGATGTCCTTGTCGATGTTGATAATATCGATGTCGATGTCGATGATGTCGATGTCAATAATGTCGATAATATCGATGTCGATAAGGTCGCTGTCGATAATGTCGATAATGTCGATGTCGATAATGTCGATAATGTCAATGTCGATGATGTCGATGTTGATGTCGATGTTGATGTCGATGATGTCGATGTCGATGTCGATGTTGATGTCGATGATGTCGATGTCGATGTCGATAATGTCGATGTCGATAATGTCGATGTCGATAATGTCGATGTCGATAATGTCGATGTCGATAATGTCGATAATGTCGATGTCGATAATGTCGATAATGTCGATGTCGATAATGTCGATGTCGATAATGTCGATGTCGATAATGTCGATGTCGATAATGTCGATGTCGATAATGTCGATGTCGATAATGTCGATGTCGGTAATGTCGATAATGTCGATGTCGATAATGTCGATGTCGATAATGTCGATGTCGATAATGTCGATGTTGATGTCGATATCGATGTCGATGTCGATAATGTCGATGTCGATAATGTCGATGTCGATAATGTCGATGTCAATAATGTCGATATTGTCGATGTCGATAATGTCGATAATGTCGATGTCGGTAAAGTCGCTGTCGATAATGTCGATAATGTCGATGTCGATAATGTCGATAATGTCGATGTCGATAATGTCGATAATGTCGAGAATGTCGATGATGTCGATGATGTCGATGTCGATAATGTCGATGTCGATGTCGATAATGTCGATAATGGCGATGTCGATGTCGATAATGTCGATGTCGATGTCGATGTCGATAATGTTGATGTCGATGTCGATGTCTGTGTCAGTCCCGACGCTGAAGCGCACCGCCAACGCCTTCAACAATTCTTCTCAGTGAAGACTTGTTGAAGGCATTGGCGGTGCGCTTCAGCGTCGGAACTGACATAGAGAGAGATCTTCGCGTAAAGTGTAGGGGTAACTTTGATAAAACGTGCTGCGTTAGGTTAAGTGGTTCCACCTCCTTCTTCTCCTATTCTTCCTACTTGTTCTCCTTCTTTTGTTCTTTTTCTTGTCATTACTCTTGCTTTTACTCTTACTTTTTCTTTTGCTCTTGATCCTGCTCCTTCTCCTGTTCTTCCTTTTGTTCTAGTCCTTGTATTTCTTCTTCTTCTTCTTCTTCTTCTTCTTCTTCTTCTTCTTCTTCTTCTTCTTCTTCTTCTTCTTCTTCTTCTTCTTCTTCTTCTTCTTCTTCTTCTTCTTCTTCTTCTTCTTTTTCTTTTCTTTTTCTTTTCTTCTTCTTTTCTTGTTGTCGTTGTTGTTGTTCTTCTATTTCTTTTCTTCTTCTTTTCTTCTTCTTTTCTTGTTGTCGTTGTTGTTGTTGTTCTTCTTCTTCTTCTTCTATTTCTCCTTCTTCTTCTTCTTCTTCTTCTTCTTCTTCTTCTTCTATTTCTCCTTGTTCTTCATTTTCTCATACTTCCTCATCTCCAGCCTCTAATGAAGTGGCTTACAAAATTTTTCACGTCGGGTCCTGGAATACTATCATGACAGCCTACCCGACCCCTAAAATGCTTCTGGTGAGCGTTTGAACGTTAATGCTACATCACCGGTTCCTCTCAATCTCTTTCAGACTTTCTTTTTACCCAGAGCTTTCTGTGGCCCTATCATGTGCCCTTATGACCCTCATCTGGGTGGCCACGTGTGTAGGAACGAGTCCTCCGAAGGTCCTGTTCCTTCCTGTTCCTCTCTCATCCTTCTCTTCTTCCTTTTCATTTGAAGGTTTCTTTCTGCCAGGTTCCATCCATTATTAAGTTCTAAGGAAACTTCACTCATTCATCCTCTATTGTAAACTTCAAAGTACACCAATGCTTAAAAGTCCTATGCCCCTATACAAATAACTAATCTCTATTTCTGTTATCTCATGGAAACCCAGTGATCATCATAATGGCTGTGTTCTGTGTAACGCCAGATGATTCTCATCTTATTAGGAGGACCTTTTGGCCTTGAAGGGCTAATGTGGGTCCTGATGGGCCCTGCCTTTGCTTTAGAATTGTCTTTCGGTCACAAGGCAGAATGTTCCTTGTCTCATTCTCTAGTGTGCTTGTTTTCCCCGAAATCGTGACCTCACGTGGGACTGTTAAACATTTTCCTCAGATTTGCTAAAACCAGAAATTATCAAAATTAAATAATTTTGATTATCCCATAGAAATTTTGTATAACTAAATATATCTATCCTTCTTATCTTACAGACTATTTTATAGATTGCAATATGATGTATAGTTAAAACTTATTTGTTCTATTTTTCTTATAGATTCCACCTACGTTAAAGAAAAACCATTAAGGCACAGTCATGATTTTAGATGCATGATTGGGGTCACAGAAAAAAATGAGTCATTGGTTTTTTGTGCCCTAAGATCCATTTGTCGATCTCAAACTGACTCAAAACAAAATTCAAAACATCCCTATCGGTCTCAAACCTCAGACAATCTCGCCTGGAGGGCCAGCAAGTCACCCTCGTCAAATTCACTCCCAGCAATTTGCCCCTAAAACGCCTTTGTCTACCTCATTGCCCTCTCCGCAATAATTCAGTTTCTTTGCTAATAGAAACTGGGTTTGTAGTCCTTCCACTAGTACCCAACTAATTTCTCTTCCCCTCCCTTCTCCTCTCCCTTTTTCCTCGTTATCATTCACTTCTCTCTCATTCATATTTATCATAGTTATTACTTTATTTCTTCCTTCTCTTATTTCTCCACTACCCTTCCTTCTCTCTTGTTCCTGTATCCCTTGTATTCTCCCTTTTCTCTTCCAGTTACTTTCTCTCCTGTCCTTCCTCTTGTTCCGTCACCCTCCTTTCCTCTTCTTTTCTACTCTTTCTTGTAATCCCTTTCTTCTGCTTCTTAATTCTGCCTCCCAAGAAGCTTTTACCTCTGGCTTACTCATTGTCATGCATTCTATCTTTTTCTCCCCTACATGTAGTATGATTAATCAAAGTTTGATTGCTTAGTAAGGAATGTAATCTTTGTGCATTCACATAATTATGTCTGTCGTTCGTACCCTTCCCGTTCTTCGTTGATTTAAACAGCTTCTTCATCAGAATCTCCCTCCTACAATGAATTCTTCAACATGGTCCCACTTATATCTATACCACCTCTTGTAGCTTCCATTCCAAAACCTCACAGCTTTCTCACTATTTTTTGAACGATCAGAGGCAGAAGCCATTATATGATCTTAATTTGCAATTACAAACTTGATCTACTGACTCTTTCAGACCCTTTTCTCCACAGATTTATTGCAGTAATAAGGATTATTGGACTTAAGATTATCTTTATTGTATAAACATTCTTTTATAATAAGAATCATTACGTGTATTATTACTTTGTTCGTAACTACTTTGGATTAAGTATCCCTCCCTTCTGAAACTTTATTTTCTTTCTGACTGCACATTTAAAAAAAAAAAAAAAAAAAAAAAAAAAAACCTGAACTGTTTTGTGTTTTTTTTTTTCCTTGAATGCTTATACTTACAGTCGCTGTGTATTTCAGTATTTCTCTCTATGTTTAAGTTTCTTCTTTCAACTTTAGTTATATGTACCTATAGTTGTACTCCTTTACTCTACAAATTTGATCACAGTTGCGCTAGCGACATGTATACATTAACCTTACATCAATATCATCCCCATTTATCGAGTGATAAGACTAAAAGAACACTCGGTGTATATCCCTCAAATTCTACCATGTGTGTGTTAACCACAAATCTATCAAGTTTGTATATATCATCTTATGTCTATATCATGTTTTTTGTATCTTATCTTTCCTTATAGCATTATAATTTTCTTTTCCCATCACCGTCATTTGTTTAGTATCTCCCACTGTCCGAATCAATCAATCCCTAATCTCCTTCATATTAGATAAACCCCTAAAATTCTCTACCCCATTTTTCCTTACTGCGTGTACTTCATCAACACCTGTCCGTCTGCACCATTTTTCTTCTCTACTTGACTCATCTCACTGTTTTCACTTCTTCCCAAAATATTAAATTCTTTTCAGAATTCTCGGTGAAAGTCCTATCCCATTTAATAAATACATTAATCTTTTCCTCCCTATCCTTACGCTTTCCTTCTCTTCCTTTCTTTCTATAACTCTCATATGCTTCCCCTGTTTTATTTTCCAACCAATCATCATAAGCCCGCCGCTTATTTTCTTCTATCACTTCCTTCACCTCTTCATCCTACCATTCACTTCCTTTTCCTCTGTTCTCTCGTATGCTACTCATTTCATATACCATCCTTACACACTTTAGCACTTCCTCCTTGAAACATATTCATTTTTTCTTTTCTCCTGGTTTTCTTTTATCCCTCATTCCTTCCCACATTACTGTCAGCTTCTCCTGGTATCGTTTCTCTTACTTTCTCATGTAATGTTTTATCCTCATCGCTTCTTTACCTCCTTTCCTTTCCCCCCACTTTTCCCTTACTTTCAATACCCTATTACCAACTAATGATCTAAGAATTCCCTGCTATCTCCCCTGAAAACATCAACGTTCAGAAATCTTCCAATCCTCCCTATAAGTACTATTGTGTAGTCAATTAAAGCGCTCTTAACGAGACTTCCCTCCATCATCCTTTCCTATTTATACTAATGGTTGTCTGTCTTCTTGAATACAGAGCTTACTATCACCATCTCCCTTCCTAAACACATCTCTAATATCTTCTCTCCACTAAATTTCTTAACCGACACTCCGTATCTCCCTATTGCTCCATCTATTGGCTCATCTCCCATGCTAGCGTTGAGATCAACCTACATCACTGCATTTACATTTCTCCTAAAACTCTTTACACACTCGTTTAAGTAAACCCAAAAAGTCTCACTCTCCTCTTCACATTTTTAACATAAAGACTGTATACAGCACCATCCCATTTCAGTTACTACTTGTCCCGAGTAATATTCGTCCTTTGAACCAGACTACCAGGCTGGTCCATTCAGCTGCATGCAAGCCTTCTGGTAATGAAGGGGTCAAGATACCCTCAGACTCAGTCTATGCAATTATCATCGCTCATAAGTACTTCGGTATTTGTTTTGCCTCTTCAACACTTTTAAATATACAAACGCAGTCTTCTCAGTCATATGGGACAATCAGCGTCTTCTATTTTAGTTTTTTTTTTTCCTGACCACTACTTGCGGTTTTACAATCTACGCTGGATAGGTCTGCTTGTAGATGTTGCGAAATTTTGAAGTGTCAAAAACAGGATGTGTGCTACGAATCATAGGGTATCGGGGCGTTTCGTATCGCCTAAATAAACGTCACCCTGTTCTTTACATTCAACTGTTCAATATGGTAATATACTTTAGGGATGTTATACCGGCGATACGCAGGCGATTACAAAAGAAGAACATACCAACAGGAGTCCTTTGGTCCATAACTAGGTCGGATGCTAAGAAGAAATGAATAAACAAGTGAACCAAACCATTGGCTGACAATACGGCAAATCTATTTTTTTTTTTTTTTAATAACCTTTAAATCTTCGAACTGTACTACACTGCACTGCCTCTGCAGAAAGTTTATTCCATTCATTGACTACACGGTTGGCAAAGCTATTTCTACTAATTTCCAAACTAAATCTACGTCCTGACAGCTTAAGACCGTTATTTCTCGTCTGATTCGTATTCAGTGTGAAAATTTCATCCCTTTTGACATTGTCAATTCCTTTTAAAATCTTGAAGACCTGTATCAAGTTACCTCCTGAGTATACTTTTTTTAATGGAAATAATACATTCATATCGACAGGGTGAGTGAGCTTCATTCTGAAGATGATTTTGATTGAAGGAGACTCCTTTCTACCTGGAGTCTGGCCACAGTCAGAACAAACTTCCTGAAGTGCATCACCGTGTTGAGAGAGGTTTAACTGACCCATTTGTGTTCGTGGATTTGGCTGCGATGTAAGTTCCAACCAGTTTCCTCTGTTTAATCGAGATTGACATTAGTTTTGTGCTGATAAAGTAGGACAACAACAGGGCGAAAAGCATACACCAAGATGTGGACGTTTTGACTTGTGGGCGTTTTGACATGTGGACGTTT
>NC_134784.1:51340755-51345755 GCF_046742065.1 Oratosquilla oratoria | reverse complement strand
TTTATTAAAAAAAAAAAAAATCACACACACGCACAAATACGTTTTTGTATGCCAGTATGCACTCCAACGGGAATTTTGTATTTTTGTCAAGAATTACCGACCAAAATCGTGAACAATCGATGTTAATCTTGGAAAGTAGGTATAAATGATATTCGAGATGAGAGCTGTTGGCGCACCCCGTGTCTATCCCTGGGGTCACGCGAACCACACTCTGCAATAAGATCATATTACACCTTGCACTGCTGTCAGATATCTCTAATTGTTTGGAATCCATTAAACAAACCTGATTTCTCTCTCTAGGGGAGGGGTCTATATACCTTCGTCTCGAACGATCAACATGTTGAAGGACTATCGACATTCATATTGTATTGTTTCCTCAATTCCCTATGGGACAGTTTGCACAGCATTCAATTCTTCACTCCAAATGTTCTCCCCGTTGAACAACATCACTCCTTCAAAATTTAGATGTTAGGGGTGACTGCAGCGCCTAATTTGTTGCCTTTGCCTTTCTTTCTATACATTTCTAAACCAGTGCTGGGTAACGTACATTTTTGATGATCCCATGTCTTCAAAATTTGGTAATATTAAGCTTCAGTTCTCTAAGGCATTCAGCTGGTATCCAATCTAAGGAATACGAAGGCTCTGCCCGCGAAGACAATGCAAACAGGACTAAGATCATGGCTATGGCTACGGCTATGAAGAGTCTTGACATAAATTAGTAACCATATTTGGCTTCCACATGTTTATATATGTAAAAGCTACCCTCTCCGAATTAAATGGAAATTTAAGTTTCATTTAATTTTTTTCTTTACTAATTTTACTATAAAAGACTTGAAGCAATTTCAGCCCCACCCATATTCAAAATAATTTTTGAAAGAGTAAACAAGCCTTAGGAGTTTGGCGGAATCAAATACTCTGCAAAGCAAGGACGGGTGAAGTTCCAGGCTTAGATATGTACTAATACTAATATAAATAAGAAATAATATCAATAATTATATTATCATCATCATTATTATTATCAACACAAATATGATGATGATGATGATGATAAAAGTGATGATGATGATGATAAAAGTGATGATGATGACGATAAAAGTGATGATGATGATGATGATAAAAGTGATGATGATGATGATAAAAGTGATGATGATGATAAAAGTGATGATGATGATGATGATAAAAGTGATGATGATGATGATAAAAGTGATGATGATGATGATGATGATAAAAGTGATGATGATGACGATAAAAGTGATGATGATGACGATAAAAGTGATGATGATGATGATAAAAGTGATGATGATGATGATAAAAGTGATGATGATGATAAAAGTGATGATGATGATAAAAGTGATGATGATGATAAAAGTGATGATGATGATGATAAAAGTGATGATGATGATAAAAGTGATGATGATGATAAAAGTGATAATGATGATAAAAGTGATGATGATGATGATGATGATGATAAAAGTGATGATGATGATGATGATGATGATGATGATGATGATGATGATGATGATGATGATGATGATGATGATGATGATGATGATGATGATGATGATGATAAAAGTGATGATTATGATAAAAGTGATGATGATGATGATAAAAGTGATGATGGTGATGATAAAAGTGATGATAAAAGTGATGATGATGATGATGATAAAAGATAAAAGTGATGATGATGATGATGATGAGTGATAACAGTAATGATGATGATGATGAGTGATAACAGTAATAATGATGATGATGATGATGAGTGATAACAGTAATAATGATGATGATGATGAGTGATAACAGTAATGATGATGATGATGAGTGATAACAGTAATAATGATGATGATGATGATGATAAAAGTGATATTAAAAGTGATAATGATTATTATGATGATGATAAAAGTGATGATGATGATGATGATGACGATGATGATAAAAGTGATGATAAAAGTGATGATGATGATAAAAGTGACGATAAAAGTGATAATGATGATGATAAAAGTGATGATAAAAGTGATGATGATGATAATGATGATAAAAGTGATGATGATGATGATGATAAAAGTGATGATGATGATGCTGATAAAAGTGATGATGATGATAAAAGGGATAATAATAAAAGTGATGATGATAAAAGTGATGATGATAAAAGTGATGATGATAAAAGTGATGATGATAAAAGTGATGATGATAAAAGTGATGATGATAAAAGTGATAATAATGACAAAATTTGAAGAAATTGTTATAGAAATTATGAAAAGTAGAGGGTATGTAGATTTTGTTGAAGGGGAATGATGTCTTTTGGGATTTCATGGATTTGGGTATAACGGATAACTTGACAGAGAGTATCTGATATACCAGATAGACGAAGGTCTGTTGATAGTGTAGAAAATATGAGTTACTGGGGAACAGTTATAAATGAATGAGAAAGTAAAGCAAGGAAGATACTTGTCTGCTCAGTAAATTTCTCGACGTCAGGTTTAGGCACCTTAACTCACACTTTCTGGAAAGACGAATAGTGCTGGATGATCTAATAGAGGTATTCAAATGGGTCAAAGGCTTTAACAACGGCGATGCACGCAAGGTCATCATATTAAGACAGCAGTTTAGGATTAGTAGTAATGGATTTAAATTGGACAAGTTTAGGTTTAAGAAGAAAATAGGCAAAATTTGTTTGACCAACAAAGTGTTTAACGAATGGAATATATTTAGTAACAATGTAGTGGGCGCTGAAGCTATTGTTTTTTTTTTTTTTTTGAGAGAGAAGATTAGATAACTTTATGATTTTTGGGTCTTTGAGTACTATCAATACACGGCCTTATATGCATCCATCGATGTTGTATCGTTTTTAGAACAGCTGGATTTTACTATCCTGCTAGATTTCTTCATGTATTTTCACTTGAAGTTTCGTACTTTGTTGTCTCTCTGCATTGGTTGCTCACAGAATTTCCGTGCTATGTTCGTGACACGTCCGTAAAGACTCAGTGATCTCCCTGATATTTACAAACTTCACTAAATACGTTCATTCATATGCTAAGAAATACCGTCTTCTTTCAGTCTGCTCCTTCTTCCTTCGCCCCTGTCATCAGTCACTCATCTTTCCTCTTTCGTTCCTGTCACCACTTATCCTTTGTCATCACTCATCACCATAACAATGTTGTTATAGACAAATATGGTAAGCTCATTACACCCTTTTCCTACTGCAAATTTTGCTACGATAATCAAAATGCGGGGTGGTTTAATAGATGTATTAAATCAGGTCAAGGGCTTCAACAAGGTTACACAGACAAGGTCACCATATTAACACAACAGGGCAGTAATGGGTTTAAGTTGGACAAATTTAGATATAAGAAGGAAATAGGCAAAAATTGGTTTACAAATTGGGTGGTTGACGAATGGAATGGACATAGTAACCATGTAGTGAACGCTGAAGCGGTTGGTTGTTTAAAGAGAATGTTAGCTAACTTTATGGATGGAAATGATAAGTGGTAATAGACATGGAACCGCCTAGTGTAGGCCTTATGGTCTCTTGTATGAGGTCTTGATCGATCAAACCTTCGATGCGTCATTCTTTCGGCTGAATAAAGCTATAAAGAACGGCAAAACTTTTCAGGGGTTCAGTTTGTTCTTTTTATCAGCAAATTCATTGTCACTCAATATCCTTTATTTTCTGCTTTATTACATCTTCCACTTCTTGGCTTCTATACCTCCCTTTACATCTCCCCAACCATTTTTCTTTAATCAACCCATACCCACACTTTGGCTTTTAAAATTTTCCTCCTTTGACACCTATTTTCAAACCCTTCTTACTTCCCCTTCCCCCTTCTGTCACCCTCTTTTCCTCCAGGCGGGCCAGAACTGACACTAATTTGAACCTAATGGTCTGGTGCCATCTGCTTTCCTCTGCGTCTTTTCATTCGTCTACTTTGACCATCCTACCTTTACTCCTCTACCTCTCTTCTGCTCGCCCCTTTTCTTAACCCAATTATTTTCTCTTTCTATTTTTTCCTTTTCCTCTGGCTTTGTTTCTGTCCTTGCTACCTCTCTTTCTCTTGCTTTGTCCTTTCTTTACTTGTTTATTTCATCCTCACCACCTTCTTTCGTCTCACAGAAATCTTTTCACGTCTTTTTTATTATTTTTTTCACTTCCTCTTCTTCTTCCACTTCCTCTTCCCTCCTTTATTCTTTTTCCTTTCATCAATCCTTTAATTCTCTTTACCTCTCTCGGTTTCTCTCTTGCGCCTGTCTTCGTCTTATTTTTTTCTTTGTTTTTATCTTTCCTTATTTATGTCCTTCTCTTATCCACATCTTCATTTTCTCGTTACTCTTAATTTCCTTTTGTTCCTTTTCCTCGTTTATGACCTCTTATCCTTTCTTTCAATCCTCGCCTTCCTTATTTCTCTTCTTTTTTCTCGTTTATGTCCTTTCCTTATCTTCCCTTTGAATTACGTATTTATTTTTATTTATTTTTATTGATCTATTCTTTTGGTTTCTTCACTTCTAGTTTTCCTTTTATCCTTTCTCATTCTATTTTCCTTTTGTTCCCCTTCTTCCTTCTAACTTCCCTTATTTTCCTACTGTTCTTACCTTTCCTTGTTTCCGTCCTTCTCATGCACTCGTAAGGTTCCCAATTTCTTATTATTCCCCTTGTCCTCGTTTTCTTTATCAATTTTCTTTTCTTTTATTCCATTTCATTCCCTCCCTATTTTGTTACCTTTTGTTCTCTTTCCTCATTTGCTGTATGTCCTCTTATGTTTCTCTTCAATTTTTAATTTCTCTGATTATTCTCATGTTGATCCTTTTCTTTGTATATTTTTCTTACCCTCCTCTTAATATCCCTATTTATCTTATTCTTCATTTCTCCTTACCTTTCATCATCTTTCTGCATTTTCGCTCGTCCTCAAATCTTTCTTTTCACTTCCTTCTCTGACATTCCAGCATTTCCTCTTCTCTGTCCTACATATCTTTGTTTCCCTTTTTATTTTTCCTTTGCATCCTTGTTC
>NC_134784.1:51330755-51333255 GCF_046742065.1 Oratosquilla oratoria | reverse complement strand
ATATATATATACATATATATATACTGTATATATATATGTATATATATATATACACACGCTTTTTATTAATTGTCACAGAATACTCGGTGTTGGTGATCTTTTTCTTTAGACTTTCTACTCTTCTATTTTCTTCTCTGAATAAGGTAGAGAATACACAATATTCTCGAATGATCGCATGCTTTTCTCGATATAAAAACTAGCACATTACGACGAATCGCCTATGCATTAGGCATCACAAATGGCAACGTTAGGAGAGGCTGGGTCCAAGAGTGTTCAGGACGCGTTATCGTTTTCTTGACGCTACGTTGGGTGCACCGAAGAGCTCCAAAGTCCCACACATATTCTGTTGGGTATCAATTGTCGGCATATGGTTTCTAGTTAATACTGTCTCCATACATTTAGATTTTCCTTTTGTCATTATTCTTCGATATTATTACTGTGTGTTCAGTTGATCCGGAGATATGTTGGTGCTATGTGTTTTTGTGATGTGTGACCACTCCATATATTGCCCCCGTCCATGCTCTCTGCTCTTCTGACGAGTTCATAGAATTTCTCCGAAATACAACCCCTCAAGGAATCTTAGCATCTCTGGATGTAGGAAGCTTATTCTCTTATGTTCCCGTAGAGAAACTATTCAGATGATCCTACAGAATGTTTTCAAGAATGACAGTTTGTCCTTACCAAAATTACGTCGTCTCGTCCTTGAGAATTTACTACGGGTTTGTACTGAAGAAGCACCATTTAGATACCCTCCAGGCAGAACTTATTTCCAGATCGATGGTGTTGGTATGGGTAGTCCTTTTGGCGTTTTATTTACCCAGGCATACATGTACCATATTGAAAACTACGTCCTTGGTACCTTAAATCGGAAACCAAAAATTTATCTTAGATCTGTAGACGACGTTTTCGTGGATGTAGAAGGAGAGGAACAACTTGAGCCACGTATGAAGATGGAAGAAAACTCTTGCTTACGATATATCGTGGAGAGGAGCGTTGATAATAAAGTACTATTTTTTAAATGTGTGGGTAAATGGTTCGAAGGGAGCATTCACCACAAGTGTTTATATAAAACCGAGTAACTCCGAAAGATGTTTAAATGGTTTGAGTGAATGCCCTTCAAAATATAAATTCAGTGTGGTACGTGCAGGCATCACAAAAGCCATAATTTTTTTTCTAATTCGCTCCTTCTCCACCAAGAACTAAATAGGATTAAGATTTTTTTTTTTACCAGTAATGGGTTTGCAATGAAAGATAATGATAAAGAAATCAAGAATAATATAGCGAAAGGCAACACCAACACAAATAAAGACGATAATATGAAAAATAATTTAAACATTTATTACCAAACCATAATGCCCTCTTCATATAAAGAAGATGAAGAGGTATTAAATTATAAGACACGTAAGAATTGTAAACCTATCTTCTAATGTCTCTTCCTTTGATTTTGTTTTTATATTTTTCACTCACTTACTATGGTGATTTTATTCATATTTTTTGCCTCTCTTCCTCCCAAAATGAGTTGTTATTGTCTCATATAATTTCATCACAATTTTTTTACCTCATCTAACTCCATTTGTTTATTTTTCTTTCGTATAAATAATTTCTTATTTCAATATTCTCTTTTTCCAGTTTATCGCCGATCCAGTCATTCTCAGCCCACCTCCATCTTTATTCCCATTCATTTATTCCTCTTGTTCATTTCTGATGTTGCGATGTCCTCAAAGAGATTAGCAATGAGAACATTCCTGCGCGATTAAAGCGACGGGAGTACATATAATAACGCACAGCAGTTAAGAATATTTGCAGCAATTATGACGATATCTACCATTTTTTCTCTCTTTCTCTCCGTCTCTCTCTCTCTCTCTCTCTCTACCTCTCTCTCTCTCTCTCTCTCTCTCTCTCTCTCTCTCTCTCTCTCTCTCTCTCTCTCTCTCTCTCTCTACCTCTCTTTCTCTCTCTCTCTCTCTCTCTCTCTCTCTCTCTCTCTCTCTCTCTCTCTCTCTCTCTCTCTCTCTCTCTCTCTCTTTCTCTCTCTCTCCCCCCTCTCTCTCTCTCCCTCTCTCTCTCTCTCTCTCTCTCTCTCTCTCTCTCTCTCTCTCTCTCTCTCTCTCTCTCTCTCTCTCTCTCTCTCTCTCTCTCTCTCTTCGTCATAGTAAGATACCATAGAGCTCTGATGACGTATTAGTCGTCGAGCAAACAAAACAATTCTACGCTCAAGAGAAATTTCCCTATGAACGTGTGAATATATGATAATGCGTTTACACAGAAGCTTAGTAAAAATTGCATCAGTTTTATTCAGAGAGCTGCAATTAACAACGTTTTGCAATAAGAGAGACGGAAATTCGTGAAATAAATAACAATTTCCCGCGCAAGTAACTCCATTTCTGTAGGAGAGGAAAAATACGCTTTTGGGTATTAAACGTCTGTCAGGGCTTAAGTTTAACGTTTGTTTTGAAATATGGAAAAAAAAAAATGTCATGACGAAAAGGGTGAGGAAGCC
>NC_134784.1:51315755-51325755 GCF_046742065.1 Oratosquilla oratoria | reverse complement strand
TTCTTTAACTAGTTTCGCACTATGGTGCTTCTTCAGAAAGCACTATAGTGCGAAACTAGTTAAAGAATAAACTCTCGTTCTATTTATGTGTTTTCCCCTCTGCCTCTCTCACAACCTGTCAAGATGTCGTCATATATATATATATATATATATATATATATATATATACACACACAGACACACACACACATAAATATATATATACATATATATATACATATATATATACATACATACATATATATATATATATATATATATATATATATATATATATATATATATATATATATATATATGCTACACGTGTTTTTAAATACACTAAACTATCTAATTCCTATAGTCTCTGTCCTTTAAGACTTATCTCCAACTCACTACTACTCTCCCTTTGTACATCTTATTGACTTAATTTTACCTATATATACGTTCAACTTTCTTCCCATCATATGTTTTCACAAACTGGGCCAATAAATGCTTTAGAGCCTCCTTTGACTCAACCACAATCATTGTGTCACTAGTAAGTACCAATTGGGTCATCTCCCACTTAACTCTAATTTAACTCTTTATCTTCAATCCCACACCCATCACTATCGCATTTATCTGCCGCACTACTTCATCCATGTATTAATTGAATAACAACGGTGACATTACACAGCCCGACAGTACTCACTCTCACCATTCC
The DNA here is from genome assembly GCF_046742065.1 of Oratosquilla oratoria. Classification (NCBI taxonomy): domain Eukaryota; kingdom Metazoa; phylum Arthropoda; class Malacostraca; order Stomatopoda; family Squillidae; genus Oratosquilla; species Oratosquilla oratoria. The sequence goes on along the minus strand of NC_134784.1, from coordinate 51,325,073 downwards.
CATCCCATTCCTAGAAAAAAAACTACATACTTGTGTCTTTTACCTTTGCAAAACAGAACTACATAAACACCGCTGCCACCACTTTGAACCTCCTTTCACTTTCTCCTGCCTTTCACCACTGTCTTTGTTATGAATGATTAGTCACTCATAATTTTAGTCTGTAGGCCCTATTGCTCCCAATCATCCATTTAGTTAGTTCCATTTGGATATAATATTCTAATTGATTCTAGACTCAGTTCCACTTAATATTAGTTCTTTGTGTTGTCAGGCTTCTATCTCTCACTTCACTATATTTTCTGTATAGGAGAATTAAATATAGATTTTCCTTCTGTATCTTTTTTGAATTAATCCCATTACAACGTGCTTCTCTGAGGTTCACTCAGGACTCCCCCGCGAACAAGGATGCTAGGTCAGGTGAGCTTTGGCAGTGATGTAGTGATTTCTTTAGTCCAATGATCTTTAACCTTATATTTAAGATCCTCCTCAAAGGGCGTGACCTTACAATCGTGAACCAATTGAATATTCTCCTCTACCCTTTCTCGAATCTTTGCATATATCGCTTAGTTTAAAAGTTCTTAGTCAGCAATGGATATTAGGCCTCCGGCTATCATTTATAAATATAAAGCTAAGAGCGAACTTAGACACACACACACACACACACACACACACACACACACACACACACACACACACACACACACACACACACACACACACACACACACACACACACACACACACACACACACACACACACACACACACACACACACACACACACACACACACACACACACACACACACACACACACACACACACACACACACACACACACACACACACACACACACTCACACACACACACAAACACACACACATGAACACACACACACACACACACACACACACACACACACACACACACACACACACACACACACACACACACACACACACACACACACACACACACACACACACACACACACACATTCGCACACATACAGACACACGCACGCACACATACACGCACACATTCGCACACAACGCAAACATCCCTTAAGTATGAGCAAATACATAATTATCTAACTTACCTTTTCACTGCTAATTGGTTTGTATGTAATTATGTCCTGGTCTCCCATTTCTACTCCAGTCTGTCATCAATATATGATAAGTACCATAATTTCATTCCCCAACTTATTTTAGTTTTTATTCTTCTATTTTCTCATTAACTTACTGTGAGAATTCGCTGATGGGCTTCTGGCATCTAGGGTACTTACCTGTAAAGAAAAAATAAGATTTAGAATCACAACGCCTTTTGTTTTGTAAAGTGGTAAGAAATATGGGTACAATATGCTACATTATCACAGAGGAGTATTCTATTATGAAGATAGCAATTCATGAACACAGACAGACCAACAAGACGAGAAGGCTCTCAAGAACTCCATTACACAGAACTTCATCTCCACCAACCTTGACATCAAAATTAATATCATTACTAATTGAAAAAAAAAACAACAACATGAAAACAAAGAGCCGTGTCATCAAGAACATCTACTTCCCCCGTCTTGGAGTAGATAAACCTTCGAATGTTGTTTAAACTTCTATTTAACGCCCTCTCGTCCTCACAAAAATATTGTTCGCAAATTTGAAAGCTTTAGTATAGTCTCAACAACGCTTACGTTGCTGTCGACTTCTATCGTCACACCGTCCACCTGTCTATATAATTTGGTGTCTCGTCCACAGAAACTAGATTCTTTAGCACACACTTTTAGGAGTTTACGAAGTAAGGTTTTCGGTATATCCAAAGGGTTATGGTGTTTTTTATTTATAGCTAATACTTTCATTTTCTTGGGAAGACAGCGATGTTCATTGGACAGTTCCTGGAAAACCCCAGATTCCATCTCTAGTTCTCAAGACGTGTTTGGGTTTGCATGAGACCATCTAGAGGAAAATGAGTTCTTGTGATTGGGTAGGGGTTACGTAAATGTAGCGGGCTGTTGTGCGCGTTCTGAAAAGTAGCAAAGCTGCTTAGTGATTCGGGGCACCTGGTTGGCTTGAGGGCTCGGCCAGTGTGTGTGTGTGTGGGGTGGGGGGGGTGCGTCGTCGTCAGTGTTGTGAATTATAGTTGTTGGCCTGCGTAAAGATAGGAGCCTTATTTCGGGCTAGACCTGTATGTTTATTTTTGGTTGATTTATGTGTATGTAAACTGCTTCTGCTATTCTCAGTCTCTGCTGGGTTCTTTGTGAATAATTGTGATTTTGGATTTGAGATGCTGAGTGGTGTTGTGCCGTTTCGAAAAAATAAATGTTGTGAATATCATTAGAGAATCGACAGAGAAAGCAGGAAGTACAAAAAGTATTAGAGAAATCAAATACTCCAAAGTCACAAACGACCTAATTAAAAGGAGAAGGACTATGCAGATTAAAATTAGGAGGGACGAAATCGCGAGAGTAAAAAAAAAAAAAAAGAAAAGAAAGAGAAACACGGGTGAAACAGAGGAAACTATTCGGGAAGGTAAAAACATTAAAGGGGTCGTATAGTCTTTTCGCTTCAAGGAGGCCGTTCAGGGTGGAGCTGAAGTGAGAAATTCTCTTAAGTGCGACGATGTCAATTTGACCTGAGCCCAAAAGAGCTCGATCGGGTTATGGTGGTCATCTGAAAACCCGATGTTCTGCTTTTTCAGTAATCTTGTCGATTACGTAGGTTGTGGTGATATCTAACTTTTTGGCAAAACTCATTTAACTATGCTTTTTACGAGTTACCGTGGTTTCCTCGTCATGGCAAAAAATGGGGGAAAAACGTTGCAATGTGTCATAGAATTTATTCAGATCGTTGCTATATTCTTTAAAAGTGATACTCATTGTACTATACAACTTCCTTTACTATACGTTTGCAATGTGTCATAGAATTTATTCAGATCGTTGCTATATTCTTTAAAAGTGATACTCATTGTACTATACAACTTCCTTTACTATATACAGAATATATATATATATATATAAATCAAAGAGTACACAGATGGGAAATAAGAGAGAGAGAGAGAGAGAGAGAGAGAGAGAGAGAGAGAGAGAGAGAGAGAGAGAGAGAGAGAGAGAGAGAGAGAGAGAGAGAGAGAGAGAGAGAGAGAGAGAGAGAGAGAGAGAGAGAGAGAGAGAGAGAGAGAGAGAGAGAGAGAGAGAGAGAGAGATAGAGAGAGAAAGAGATGCATTGAGGTTGATTTGGCAGAGTGATTCACGATGTATGCCACATCCTGAACGGAATCCTTGACGTGGGAGGCAGCGAATGAGATCATAGGAATATAGAATTTAAAAGATTATTAACTGCAGAAACAGAATAGTAAAAAGAGAAGATGAATTAAACAAAGAGTTCTATTTGTCAAACACCGTAGCAGAGTCATTAAATTCAGCTGCGGACGGACGTCAGCAATGTACCAGAAGCTACAAAGGAAGAAATAGCATTTGATCTGAAAAGTCTAAAACAGGGGTTCTCAGCCTTGCTTGGCCCATGCACCCCTTTCATTATTTCTCAGAATGTCATTCCCCCCCGCTCCTTTCCAAGATTGTCTGTTTCAAAAGGTGCATTCTAAATAATATGGAAATATTACTAAAAATGATTTTATCTTTTCCAAATTTGGGTCAGCACAGGTTTAATTTCAGCCCAGGTGACAGGCCAGATAGGCCAAAATCTATAATTCCTTTCCTCACTCCGTAAACTTATTGTGGTCACAATTCATCCCCAGAAAACCCAAAATCCCCCACCCCCGGGGGTAAATTTCACCCCTAATGAGAACCCCTGGTCTAAAACGAGGAAAAGCAACATTGACTTCTCTTCTATATGTTAAATTTTTCGTCTTTATCTGATGTCCCCTCAACATTTCCACTTTCCTCTTATTTTCTTTCTATCACCCTTTTGCTTCTTTCAGTCTCTTCATTCCTCATTTAATCTCCTTTTTCGAAATCATTATAATTCTCTGTTCCATCAATTTTCATTCACTTCTTTCTTACTTTTACCTTCATTTTTTTCTTTCAACTTTTCCTTCTTTTGCCTCAATTCACCTAATCAATTTCTATAGTTTCTTTAATTCATCTCAGATTCAATGGTATTCTTCCCCTTTTCATCCATCTTTTCCTCAATTCCAAATTCCTTTTTCCTTCTTTCTATCTCTGCTTTCCATCTTCCTACTCCCTTCACCATCTTCTCTCCTTTATAGACAATAATCGCAAAATGACATCTCCGGAACCCCTCCCTCTTACATTTAATTATGCCAAGCTGCCCCGGGTCTTATCGGTCGTTATTGAACCTCTGGTTCACCACCAGGATGATTTTTTTTTCTTTGGGCAAGAGCACCCTCATAAAACCAAAATGACACACACAAGCGCGCGCACACACACACGCGCGTGCGCGCATACACACACACGCACACACACACGCACACACACACACACACGCACACACACATACACACACACACGCACACACACATACACACACACACACACACACACACACACACACACACACACACACACACACACACACACACACACACACACACACACACACACACACACACACACACACACACACACACACACACACACACACACACACACACACACACACACACACACACACACACACACACACACACACACACACACACAAATAATGTTAAGTTCTCTCTTCCTCGGAGATGAAGAGAACGTCTTTCTTGCCACCTGTTCGTATTGCTCACTGAGATTGACTCCCGCCAGGAAAGTGAATGATAAGATTGAATAATGAATGGATGAGTAACAGTAGAATCAACCTGAAAATATACTCATGTTCTTGTTGGAAAAAAGATAAATAAAAATAAAATAAAATGAAATGAAACAAACATTAGAGTACACTCATGGATAGAGGAGGAATGGAGGGAAGCTATATCATGTTTTGCTTTCGCGTATTGATTAATTTTGATCACTTAAGCTTTGAAGTAATATTGTATGAAATCACCTCTTTTTTTGCCTAAGAAGTATGAGACTAATTCAACCTATCCAGTTATTTTTTCTGGCTATATTGAAAAAAAAAAGAAAAAAAAAATCTCTCTGACAGTTGGTGTGGTTTCGTTGTTTTAGAACCGTTGGGAATATCATTCTACCTTATAATCATCTCGGTTCTTCGTCAGGGCACATTAATTTTTATATTCCTTTTCAACCTGCCTCTCTGCCGTTAAAGAATTAAAGCGATCACAGTGTTATTTTTCATCAGATTGTTTGGAGTTCTCTACTGATCTTTGCCACGACTACCTGTTTTCAGCTGTTGGGGCTCCCTCTCACCGCAGAAGAGTTGAGACTAGAAGCTCGTATCGCACGTATCGACTTTTCGCCGTGCGCCGTCCACGACACGACGTCGTACTCTTAACTAAACATAGATGTCTACGGACGCTTTGATACGTGGTCTTGACGTATGAAAGCGTCCTATATAGACACCTATGATTGAGAGCACGCCGTCTTGTCGTGGACGGCGCACGGCGAGAGTCGATACGTGCAAAACGTCTGAACCTTTCGCTGTGGTTACCGACTATACGAAAAAAAAAAAAAAAAAAAGACGGGGCGCAACTAGAACTTTTCAAGTTCCCTTGTATTTACACTAGACGACCGGATCGCATGAAGAATCGTCACCCTAAACTTCGACAGGATGACAATTCTTCATGTGGGCTATCCTAGGGTGACAATTCTTCATATGGGCCATCCTGGGTTTATGATTCATCGGTTGTTAATTTGATGACAATAAGCATAACCCTCATTCAATCTAATCTAACCCAACCTAACCTAACCTAACCTAACCTAACCTAACCTAACCTAACCTAACTTAACCTAATCTAACCTAACCTAATCTTTATTCCACTGTTGGTATTCGGCGTACTGGGGTTTCAATTCTTCAGGTGGGATCTCATGGGATGACGATTCTTCATGTTCTGGGATGACAATTCTTCATGTAACCCAGACGACCTTGTCCTCATTTTCTTAGATGACTTGATAGATGGCGATAGTATTCAGTGAAGAAGCTGTTCGATCTGGCTCCCCCGATGATTCAAAATTTTCCTTCTCATTTTTTTTTAAATCCTGACATTTATAGATGTATATCATACAGAGGCGCATCATCACCCTTTTCTATGAATATATGCATAATGGAAAGGTCATTGTCGCTGTTTACAGTAGTCTGGTAGGATTTATTTCTCTCTTGTTGTGGTGAACAATTAGATAATAAGCGCTGATTTCAATTGCTATCTGAGGTTTACGTAATTTCGAATTTTTGATTTATGTTTGTGTGTTCCTGCTTCACCGTGGCCATTATTTATCTAACTAATATTCTTTTTTGTTATCAAGGTCTAGCATGTTAAAAAAACATTGTGACCTTTGATGAAAAAACAAACGAATGAATAAATGAATAAAATTATAAATAGGTAAATAAATAAAAAGTAAATAAATAAATAAATAAACAAAATTATGAATATAAAAATGGATATACAAATAAAATAATAAATGAATGAAAATTAACAGATAAACAAATAAAAATAGATAAATAGATAAATAATAAGTAAATAAATAAAATTATAAATACAAAAATAAATGAATAAATAAAATAATAAATGAATAAATAAATGAATAAATAAATAATTCAATTGAATTCCGAAGTCCCAAAAGGAATACATTAGACATAGTAGTTGTAACAGTGCTTTCGCACGCTCACGAAACAACCAAGCTTGAAAATGGTATTCATATGAAATTGTTTTCCTGTTTCTTACCTAGCCTCAGTACTATCAGGGGCAGTGATCTTTTGATATTACATCATGTTCCATTAGGGGTTGGCTGCGTGAAACTTGCCATGCCTCCAGTTTATACAAGCGCTCCCTTGATAAGGATTATTTCATAGTCCTGAGTTACGGAACTTTCGCTCTTCCTTCCACCGCAAAGATGCAAAATTCTTTGCATCAATATCCGTTTTGTCCATTCGACAAGGTGTATTGTTTTAAAACAGTGGTCGTTTTATCACCATACTTCCGCAGCTCAACTGACATACTTCTATCCAAATATGCCACTGTCTTCCTCTTCTTTTTTTTCTTCAGCATCTTGTGGAAGGCAGAGGTGGAAGGAGTGAACATTAGGGAGCGTCCTGGGATGAGATGGATGGATGGGGTAAAAGGGGCATTGGGAAAGAGAGGAATGTCTGTTGATGAAGGACGGGAGAGGACAGAAGATAGGGGTTAATGGAAAGGTTGTGTATGGATGAGGCTATGATGCATGAGGAGGAGTGGGTGGGGGATGGGGGTGAGGGAGTATGTGTCAGAAATAAATTGACGCAGCACGAAGGGATTTCTCCCCGACTTCTCATTTTCTGCATGAGGGGACGGAGAGGGGGGGTCGCCGAATTAATGAAGCGGCCTTGTTGTGGATGCGCTGTGTCTTGAGACACTGCTTCTGACCCAGGGCAGTGGACAAGATGCAGGGATGACCCGTCATCCAGGAGGTGCCAAGAGAGGAGGGGGGAGGAGGGTGGAGGAGAGTGGAGTGTGTAGGGGATGGAATGGGTGGGAGTGGTTTCTATGCCTTTTTCTTTTTGGCTACCTCCCGTGTAAGGGGAAAAAAGCCTTTGGTATGTATGTATGTATCTTAGGTATAATGTTGCCATCTTCTTTTGCTGCCATGATACTCATCTTTTCCTACGTATTTCTGCTTTCTTTTTTTAGAACAAATTTTATATTGTCTTTGTACAGTTAGTGTAGAACCAACGATTGGTACCTAGGAGTGGCTGTCTTGCGGGACAGACTTTGGAGAATTTTTTTTTTCTTGTTGATCATCTTCATATCGTATTAATATCCTCAACTTCATCAAGAGGTCCGGTAATGAGGGATTAGAGCTCTGTCTCAACCTCTTTCCCCAATAACTATGACTATTTTCCCTCCTTCAATTTTCACATGAAGTTAGCTGTTCCCATTCTCTCACACACCGGTGAGGTAGAAACCTTCCCACGCTATCGCAAGGTAGACAAAAGTTCGACATTTCTTACCATGAAGATTTACGGGAGAATCTTATAACCATTGCTTGATGTCGTCCGGTTCTTCTTGTTTTCCAGTTAGTGAAACATGATGCAGCAATAATTATTATCATTACAGTTGGTATTCATGCGTCCGGGTGTTTGTACGTTTACTGTTCTTAGGGCCTATCAGTTACATTGCCTCTGTCACGTACTTAGTAGATGTTTCCAATGTGTGGTAACTCATAAAGCTTTTGTCCACATATATGAATGTATTTTCTGATTGTGAGAGCACATGTATGTGTGATATATCTATCACACTGAAGCAGACCTAACTATATACGTCTGTGCATGAGCTTATTCGACAACTCATTAATTAGACAAAGTTTCAGACTCAACCGATAGAGAACCCGGAATGGTTCCTGAATGAGGCATCATTACCTGGCCAATGGGGCGGTTAATGAATGCGGGATGGGGGAACTGAAGGAGTGGGGAGCAAAGGGGAGAGGAGAGGAAAGGAGAGGGAGAGGAAAGGGGAGTGAGAGGGTGGGTGTGATGGAGAAAGAGAAGGAACTGGAAAGGGAGAGGGAGAAGGAAAAGATGAGGAAGAGGGAGAGGGAAGATGGGAAGGAAAGATTGGTAGAAGTAAGGAGAGAGGAAGAGGGAGAGGTAGAGGTAGAGGTAGAGGGAGAGGTAGAGGGAGAGGAAAAGGGAGAGGGAGAGCGAGTGTGAGAGTAAGAGTGAGAGTGCGAATTTAAGTGAGAGCGCTGGTAAGAATATGAGTGATAGTGTGGGACCAGCTCGTTGGAGATAGTGCGCCAGACGCTGGGCGAGTTAGCATCTCGCTTTGTTGAAACTAAAAGGCGACTCTTCGGGGTCGGGTGATGGAGTTCGTCGCGATGGTACGTACTCGTAAACAGTGCTGGCCTCTGACCCCGAGAGCAGGATCATGTCAGTTAGAGCAATGGTCTTCAGCTTGAGAGAATGGGAGTGAAGGAATGGAGAGGAAAAGGAAGAAGCACTAAAGAGAGAAGTAAGAAATGATGAAGACGGGGAGCATAAGGCGAGAAGCGGGCGAGGAGGGAGACGAACGAAGAAGAGAAGGGCAAGGAAGAAGTGGGAAAAGGAAAAGAGAAGGAAGAGGAAGGATGGGGGAAACTTCAGGAGCAGGAGAAAAATAGAAAAGGGAAAAGAGGGAAGATTATGATGAGCATGAGGAGAAATAGGTAGAGTAGGTTGAGCAGTGTGATAAGACTTAAATCTTATGTTCACATGTATGGATGTATTTTCTATTTGA
>NC_134784.1:51295755-51303255 GCF_046742065.1 Oratosquilla oratoria | reverse complement strand
AACATCACTTTAAACATGTTTGACAAACACGTTTGACAACCATTCACACGGTCAAGCATCACTTCAAACACGTTTGATAAACCGTTTGACAACCTAGTGTGTGTGTGTGTGTGTGCGCGCGCGTGTGTATGTATATACTTGTGTTTGTGTGTTTGTGCGTGTGATTTCTACTGAAATCACATGAAAGAGAGAGAAAAAAAGAAAGAAAAGGATAGAAAGAGAAGAGAAAGAGATAGATGACACAGATGCGGTTTGACATAGCCATTAGGAGTTAGAAAAATTACTTCGTCACAAGAAGACACCGTCCACTTGGTTTTTGCCCCAAAACTTCTTGATCGAAACCAGCCGAGATGGATCATTTCCTTCTACTCATTATGTCTCTGATTACGACCGTGTGATCTTCACTTACAGCAAGAAAATCCTTTTCTCTGAACAACAATGGCACAAATAATGTAAAATCTTAACCATACTAGTAGTATATGATATCGAAAAATTCTTTTATCGAAGCATATTTCTTTAATTCCTATTCGATATTTATTTTTGTTCTTCAAGAATCTAATTGCCACAGTCGGCGGCTCCTGGAATTTTACAGAATTCACTCGTCGATTTTCTCTGACCAGAGACTCACGAGATCGGACAATCGTCTTTGCGTTCTCCCATAGATCTCTCCGGGAAGAAACGTTCCATTGACGTTTTTGCTGTGTGAGTGAGACACTATGTCACCGGGCTGTAGTAGTAGTAGGGATAGAAGAAAAAAGAAAACAGTCGGTGCTTCTCGGCTTTATATATTTCCTTTTTTGAGAAAAATGGGCCAGACCCTATGGAATGAAGCTCCGTGTGACTATTGATGAGCTTTAAACACGGGAGGTAGACTGGGAGAGGATCCTCTCCGTTGTCCATCCCGCACGGTCATATCCCTAATATCAGCCCTTCGCATTTAATGAACAACTGGGAGTGTAGCAACATTTTTATATTCTCTTCACCACAAACACGTGCGCGATTAATCCACTAAAGTCCAGTGGCCAATTTATACATTCTATTTCAGCTAACGCAGGCAATTGTATTCAATTATGAAAGACCAATGGGTTTTAAAGGATGAATACGATCACCCGAAAAAATACAATGGCGTCATACACTGAATAAAAATTCTCTGACTTTACCGAAATCAATTCAAGATCTATTCTCGTATATACAACTTAACTAACAGCCAGAACCACAACAGCGTTTTCATATAGTCTATAATCACTTAGCGGCATCACATTGTCATTCAGACATTACCGAAACCAAACCAAGATCTATTATTACACATGCAACTTAACTAAAAACTATAATCAGAACAGGATTCTCATGTACTCTTTACTTAGTGACATAAAATCATGATGTGTCCAGCCTTAGCCTCTCCCAACCTAATGGATACTTATATTATATATTCCTATTTCATACAAGCTATTTCGTTCATCTATTTGGTACCGCTTGGGCAATGAAAAGGCACCACGCCTGTAACAAGGACTACATATATTTTGAAATTGTTTGATATTCTATCGACTTCTGTGGTAATTTGAATAAAAAGAAGTGACGTGTTCGTCACGGATGCGCCCAGTACAGCGTTTCTGAAATTTTTACAAAGGATTACAAAAGGATTGCAAAGGAAGAGTATGCCGACAGGAGACCTTTTGGTTAAAGAAAAAGAAAAAAAATAGATAAGTGAATGAAAAAATAACTAAATAAATGAATAAATAAATAAATAAGTAAATAAACAAATGAATTAATAAAAAAAATAGATAGCTAGCTAAATAAATAAATAAATAAATAAATGAATAAATAGCTAAATAAATAAACAAGTAAATAAATAAATGAAATAAACAAATGGATAATGGTAAATAATAAACAAACAAATATATAATAGTAAATAAATTATAATAATAAATGAATAAATAAAATTGAATACAATAAATGGATGGCATTAGAGCATATAGCTTAGGTGTTTATCTAAAAGAATTTTGAAAGTTCGAACTGTTGTACATTACACTGCCTCTGCAAGAAGTTCATTTCATTCATTTGCCGCGTGGTTCCAAATTAAATCTACTTCCTGATAGTTTGAGTCTATTTATTTTCCGATTACCATTCAGTGTGAACATTACGTCACTATTGATGGTGTCAATTCCATTTAGAATCTTAAAGACCTGTATTAAATCGGCTCTGAGTCTACGCATTTTGTTTTTTAAAGGAAAATTGATTCATATGTTTTAGTCGATTTTCGAAAGATTTATTTCTGATATTTGCAATATCAGCTTTGTGGCTCCTCGATATACTTATTCAATCTGTCAATGCTTTTAATGAGATTCGGTGACCATACGGATACAGCATATTCCAAATGTGAACGAACTAACGATTCATATAGCTTGTTAATAACGGAATTTTGAAATCAAAAGAAGGCGCAAACAGTCCTAGAATCTTATTTGCTTTCTCTGAGGTGGAAATACACTGCTTAGATGATTTTGATCACTAATGATAATAACGCCGAGATCCTTTTCATAACTTTTGTTAATAAACTTCCAAATAACTTGTAATCGTACTTATTGTTATTTCTATCTATGTGCATAACCTTACATATAATTGTGTTAATTTCATTAGCCACTTTTCAGACCATTGCTGTAGCTTATCTAAATCTTCTTGAATATCTAATTGTTTAAGTGATCATTTGCCATTCCACACAGTTTAGTGTCATCAGCAAATTTGGAAACAATAGATTTGAGTCCGTGGTCTAAATAATTTATAAATACTATGAATAGAAGTGGCCCCAGAACAGAGCCCTGAGAAACTCCACTCGTAACATTTTTCCATCTAGAAGTCTTATCATATAGAATAATTCTCTGTTCACGATAGTTTAACCAATTACTAGTTCAGCTTAATAGGCCACCACTAATTCCGTGATTATGAAAAAAAGAAAAAAATATAGAAGTCCCATATGACAGACAAAAGGGAAAGTTGAAGAGAAAAAGTGTGTGAGGTAGAGAGGTGCTGAGAATTAGCAAGGTAAATGTAAAGGGAAAGGAAAAAGACGACCAGAAGAAGCTGAGAAAAATGTGGGATGTGGTGAAGAATATAGGAAAAGTAGACGTAGAAAAAAGGTGTGTGTTTTAAGGGGGAACTAAGAAAGTGTGAAAAGATGGTATGTGAGGCAAGGAGGATGGGAGGGAACAGAAGGAAGGTAGTGAATGGTGGGATGAAGAGGTAGCAGTAGAAGAGAAGATGCGAGCATATGCGGACTGGTTGTAAGAAAGGAAACATATGAGACGTACAAGAAGAAAGAAACAATATTTAAGGTGAGGAAGACAAAGAGGAGAGGAGATGTAAAATGGCGAAGAAATTTCACAAAAGAATTGGAAAAGAATGAAAATATATTTTGGAAAGAAGTGAAGACAGAGATAGGTTGTGAGTTATGTAGATAGGAAAAGTTAAAATATGTAGATGGACGGATGTTGATAGAAGTAAAGGCAGTAAGGAAAACGTGTGTAGATTTTTTCAGTAAGTTGTGAATGTAGAGGAGGTAAGAAATTGATTAACTGTGGTCGTGGGGAGCTACAAAAATGGCCGTGATGAAAGAGGAAAATTACACGGTTATAGGAAGCGATTAGGTACAAAGAGCATCGGAAATGATAAGAGTTGGCAAGACATCTGGGATGGATGGACGTCACGCTTAGTGTCTGACAAACGGAGAAACGGTTATAGTGAATTGGAGAGCGAGGTGTTTAATGTGTACCTAAGGGAAGTAGGTGTGCCGGAGAAATGTAGGTATGTGTGTGTATTTCCTGATTCCAGAGAAAAGAATAGACAAATGTCAGTGTAATAGTTTTAGAGTGATCAGTTTGTTGAGTGTATTCGGGAAGTCGTATGGGTGTTTATTGAGAGGCTTAGGAGAGGAACAGAGGGTGTAATCGTGAGAAACATTGTGGGTGGAAGGTAGAGGACGCAGTAGATCAAATGTGTGTGGTAAGGCAGATTTGCGAGCAGATTTTTGCAAAATGGAAGGATATTTCTTGGACTTTTATGGATTTAAAGAAGGCTTGTGACAGGGTGGATAGGAGGACATTGTGGGAGGTATTGCAGATATGTGGGATAGGGGGGAAGCTGTGAAGAGCAGTCAAATGCTTATACATGAGAAATACTGCTTTTGCTATGGTTGGAAATGGTGTGAGCGAGTGATTTGAGATAAAGATGGGGCAGCACTGAAGTTGTGTTATGTCGCCATGGCTGTTCAATATGTACATGGATGGGGTGGTAACGGGAGGTCGATGAAGGGGTGATGAGCAGAGGATTGGAGATAGAGAAAGTAAAGGAAAGTGGTAGGTGAGCTAGTTGTTGTTTGCTAATGACACTCCGCTTGTAGCTGAGTCATAGGAAGCTCTAAGGCAGTTAGTGACGGTTTTTGGAAAGGTATGTCATTAGAGGAATTTGAAAGTGGATTTGGGTAAATGCAAGAAGATGAGATACATAATGGGCAAGGTTGGAAATGAGTTGGAGGTAAGTCTTAAAAGAGAGAGATTAGAAGAAGTGCATAGTTTTCAGAACTTATGGTATCATGTAGCAGGGAATGGAGGAGTCGAGGTGGAGGTAAAGTGTAGAGTGAGGGAAATAAGTAAATGTCTTGGGTGGATGAACAGTGTCATGAAAAATAGAGAAGATTATATCAAAGGGTGATTGTGCCTATGAAGATGTATGGAGCAGAGTTGGAATTTAAGGGAAACAAAAGAGAGAAACTTAACGTACATGAGAAAAAGTGTTTGAGAAATATGATATGGGTTACAAGGATGGTTAGAGTAAGAAACAAGGAGGTAAGGAGAAGAACGGGGATGGAAAAGGAGCTGGAAGATAGGGTTGATGAAATAATACTGGAATGGTTTGGGCAAATGGAATGAATGAGTGTGGAAAGACTACCAAAAATAATGTGGAAGGCAGAAATGGATGGAGTGAAGTTGAGGGGAAGACCGAGGATGAGATGGATGGATGTGGTGAAAGGGGTCTTCATGAGCAGGGAAGAGAAAAGACAAAGGGTGAGTAGATAATGGTTGTAAATGGACAATAGATTAACGCGGCCTGGAATCATTTCTCCTCGTCTTCTCTATCTTTGATTTGGGAGATAAGGAGGGAGGGTCGCCAAATACCTAAAGCCATGGGCTCTGTTGTGGATATTCTGTGTCTTGCTAAGTTGCTTCTGACCTGGACAGTAGGTAGGAGACATGAATGAACCTTCATCCACGAGGGAAATTAGTGTGTGACGGATGGGAGTGGAATGGATGGGGTGGGTGCATGTCTTGGCTGGCTACCCCACTCATAAGGGAGAAGAAGCTCTTGGTATATACTGTAGATAGATAGGTTTGAGAAATGTTTGCATATCCGGAAATTTATCATAGCAGTTTTTAATCTACTGAAGCCATACCTTTCGTTGAGAAGCTTTAGGATTAGTTAAAAAATAAAGATGTAGTAATTGCAAGTATACTTACTTTCATTACGCAAAGAGAATACCGGTGTATTACCTGTAAGTCACTCCTTAGGATACACGTATCACAGTTTAATAACCACTGACCTAATGTATCTATTCTGGCTATCGCTGAGCTCTTCTATCTAGTTGAGGATATTTGTAAATATTTTTTCAGATGTGAAAAAACTCTTCACCACCCAAGAATTTAATTTATTCTCCTTCTAGTGAAACCAGAGTTCTTTGTTCCATCGGATTAATATGGTCGTTGTTATTCATTAAGAAGGGAATGACAAATAAGGAAAGGAGCACGAGGGCAGTTTGGAAAGTGATAATAAGGTGGAGGTGAAGGAAATTCAGGAGAAGAAAAAAGAAGAAAGAGAAAGAGTTCAAAGAAGGGGAGGTGGATGAGGAGAATAGTAGAAGAATGAAGAGGAGGAGAAAGATGCGAAGACAGAAAAGGAGTATAAGGCAGGAGGAAGGGGTCGGAAAGAGGAGAAAGAGAAAGAAGAGGAGAGAAGAAAAAATATAGGGGATCGGTTTTACGAGTTGTGACGGGGCGTAAGCTATATTGATGAACTGTGATTAGTTACTATTGGTTCTCTTACGGAGAGTGGGCCAATTACCACAATGATTTTAGACAAAAAGCGTCTCTCATTTACTTCCTGGCTACTCACAGTAGCTTTACAAATGCTGCAGGTCATCTTTGTCACTCATAGGCGATCATGGTGGCTCGAGGAAGAAAGGAACGTGAACTGCTTTATCTGAGACTGCCTCGGTGATCATAGTAGTACAATTCTTTGGTCAGCCCTTCATGTTAAATGGTGACTTTATAGGTTTTGTTCTTAATAGAAGGATAAAGAGATTGAAAAAGGGAAGGACATCACTGAAATAGAATAGCAGGAAGAGGGTTGCTCTTGGAGGGAGGTAAAGAAGAGGTGGCGATGATAAGAACGTAAAAACATAAGAATGAAGGAGACTGCAAGAGACCATAAGGCCTATACTAGGCAGTTCCATGGTGACGGTGGGGATCGTCATATCAAAGGAAAAGGGCATTGGGAAATGAGGGAAAAAAAGAAAGGAAATCGGAAAGGAAAGAAGAAAGAAAGAAAGGAAAGAAGGCTGGCTTAATGAGAGACAAAAAGAAGACCGAAGGCAAACATGTATTCATATGTCATTAGAAAGCACTGTTCCACGAGGTATTCATACTTGGGTTATCACTTGTTAGTACATACATACATATACCAAAGGCTTTTTCCCCCTTACACGGAGGGTAGACAAAGAGAAAAAGGCATAGAAATCACTCCCACCCATTTCATTTCCCATATATTCCACTCCCCTCCACCCTCCTCCCTCCCTCCTATCTTGGGACCTGGATGACGGGTCGTCCTTGCATCCTGTCCACTACCCTGGGTCAGAAGCAATGTCACAAGACACAGCACATCCACAGCAAGGCCGCTTCATAAATTCGGTGACCCCCCTCTCCGTCCCCTCATGCATAAAAGGAGAAGACGGGGAGAAATCCCTTCGGGCTGCGTCAATTTTTTTTCATACATACTTCCTCACCCCCCATCCCCCACCCACTCCCCCTCATGCATCACAGCTTTATCTATACACAACCCTTCTCCATTCACCCCTATCTTCTATCCTCTTCCGTCCTTCCTCCACAGACATTCCTCTCTTTTGTAAAGCCCCTTTCACCCCACCCATCCATCTCATCCTAGGACGCCCCCTCATATCCACTCCTTCCACCTCCGCCTTCCACACTTCTTTTACTAATCTTTCTTCACTCATTCTTTCCATGTGTCCAAACCATCCTAATACTCTTTCATCAACCCTATCTTCCAACTCCTTTTCCACCTCTGTTCTCCTCCTCACCTCCTTATTTCTCACTCTATCTAGCCTAGTAACCCCCATCATACTTCTCAGACACCTCATCTCAAACACATTCAAACTCCTTCTCTCTTCCTCTCTCATGTTCCATGTTTCTGCCCCGTATTAAGGCAAAAACATAAAAATAC
>NC_134784.1:51285755-51293255 GCF_046742065.1 Oratosquilla oratoria | reverse complement strand
TACATTGTTGGTAAATATGGCTGATATACCATGACCACCCGTGTGCTATACTGAGCCAAATTTATTTCGCATAAGGTACCATCGGTGCTGTGTGCGAATTGCCTGTCTTGGTGATCTTCCTCTCGCTGGTTCACGGGTCGTTCGTTTTGCCTTTCCGTGATAGACGCTATAGCCAAGCACAACATGTCCTCTTTTTCTCTTCCTCCTCTTCATCGTTTTCTATTTCCCCCTTCTCTTCCTGGGCCACTCTAGTTTTCCTCTTGTTATCCTCTTTTCAATATTCTCCCCATGTTTTCTCCTTTATTACTCATCCTTTCCTATATTTCTGGTTCGGTTATTGTTCAGTAACAATCGTTATCTCTTCCAATAGAGACCGTATGCGGATTAATATTTCATTTGACATAAGTGTCTCAAAGTAGAATAAAACCACCCTCACGTTAACCAAAAATGAATGTCTGAATATCCCAACTGTGATAATTTGGCCTCAATGGATTGATTGATATGATCTACTCGAAAGAGCTCATCAAAACTACTGACAACAGGTCCCACTAAAATGAAGAAAATTGTTCGCCATTTGTCCAAACAAATTATTTTGATATTGCAACTAGTTCATTTAATCCTCAAAGGGCTGAGAATGATGGCTTGACTCTTGTTTTTAAGAGAGCAACCAAAGGGTTAGTTGGAGAAACACCCAAGGAACCATTTCGCATTTTATATAATTCTAAGGGACATCAAACGGTTCCATCCATCCTTAAGAGGAGTTTACAGCTCTGTTCTCCCTTTAAAGGGGCTGGATTCACCCAAACGCAGCTACTGAGGGAAATGCTGGAGATATGCCATCACCTTTAACCCTTCAGTGGGTCTCTGCCAAGGCGGTGTGTAACTCAAATGAAGGAGATCGTCTCGCGTCTGACAGAACAAAGTCTATACAAGTCGTTCCGTTTTGTAGGGTCGTGGTGGCACGATGGCACGGCCTTCGTCTTAGAAAAAACAAGCCGCTCAGGTGAGGGTTCGAATCCCAGTAGGAGAGTTTATTTCCAAATGTTATAATGACACAAAAACAGTTAAACATTGCATTGAAATAGCTAATAGACAACAATTATTCTCATGTATTATTTTGTCAGCCCGTTTGACTCAGCTTTCGAAAACAAAGGCTGATTGCCTATCTAGATAAACCCGTCCGACAACTATCCTCTTTTGTAATCATTCTACATGCCAGGCATTTTTATTCCGCTGAGGAAAATCCTTTAGTTAGTCAATAAACTATGTTCTAGCTAATATCAGACCATTTTATTCACAATGAGGCGGGAATGGGGTGATCGAGACGAACCGAGATTTTTGATTGGCCATGTGAATTTTGGCGTCTTTGATTTGTGCCATGCACATGAGGTTGACCGAAGCGTGTACGTAATGCCAAAAGGTTTAAAATCACCAAACTGAACACAGACAGAACTTGGCGCCTTCTGTACCAATAAAGGTCTCACCGGAATGTAGCATTGCTCTCACATGAACACCCTCAACACATTTATTCTCTTTGGACTACTGCTCCAGTTAACCCCAAATAATTCTATTCAAATGAGGGCCATACTTGGGCAAATTGTAGTTTTGATCAAACGAAACCCCGTTTCATCTCGACTTCAGCCCCTGAATAAAATCACAAGGCTTTCGGCGGAAGAAAAGTCGATAGGCCACATCACCATGTCGAAAGAATCAATTCCTTCAGTACTCTCCCTTGCTGTAGAGATTTTGTTCATGCTGGCGCCGATGGCCGGTGTTACACTGCCCGGCGCCGCCGTTGCGGCTTGTTGGCGACAGCAAAGTTTCCCTTGTGATTCTTTAGACTCGGAAGGTTATGAGATTCTGTTAACCAGGGGGAGATGGTGGTCGTTATACAATGTTCTAGCTATCGTAAAGGTGATTTTTTTGAGCTAATTGAACTTGACCACAACCTAGTCACAACCAGCGCTGCCTAGTCTGACACCGGCATTACATCCATCTGAATAATGTCGCCTGGACTTTGGCACCACAGTATCAAAGGGCTCCGTTTTTTAAAGCTTTCCAGTTTTCCATTACTTTTGACTAACGTAAGATGATTTCATTCAGTTGTGGTGGTGTCAGAAGACTCACTAAAGGGCAGCACCTCCTCTTTGAAAGAACTCAACTTTTCAACAGACATACATACATATATCAAAGGCTTTTTCCCCTAACAAGGGAGGTAGCAAAAATAAAATAAAACAAAATAACATAAGATAAAAAATAAAATCCACTCCCACCCGTTCTATTCCCACATACTCCACTCCCATTCACCCCCCCTCCCTCCCTTTCTCTTATCTTGGCTTCTCTTGAATGACATAAATGACATACTTTAAAGATACTGTTTCAGCTGGGAGGGTGATTTTATTTGTATGGCGAGTAGGTTGACTTCAGGCTGGAAAAGTCAAAACCAGGCCCATACTCTACCTCTCCTGAGTTGATTAAAGTCTTAGAGACTATGTCACCATTAACACACTACCTAAGAATCGAAAATTTCATTCAGTTTTGGAAAAGTCGTGAGGAGGAGGAGGAGGAGGAGGAGAAGGAGGTTGACCGTAGCACAATGTCGACTCCGTGTATTGAAGGCGGCGGCTTTCGAAGCTCGAAAATACTCTGAGAAAACGGAGTGGGCAGTGCTGGGCCACGCGAGAAATTTTACAGGATTCCCCGGATCCCTTTTCCTCCAGGTTGACTTGTTTCAGTCATATGAGTTTAAGCTATGATGCCTTGTTCATCCACATATGTTCCTCGAAAGAGAATTCTTCTCATTATTTTGACTTTCCTTTCATAAAAAAAAAAAATCGACAGCTTATTATATCGATACTTTCATCACTTTATGATGGGAAAATATGACTATGTGACGTTATTATATAACGTCGTTATATGGGTATCATTATTATATATTGTGTCACTATAAGGGTGTTATTAAGTGACATTCTTACTAAACATCGTATAAAACCATTAACGCAGCAATATGATATGAAAGTGACACTATATACTAGTCCCAGAGAAATTAGTGGTATATAGATAACGTGTAACGTTTTGGCTTCGATAATGAGCGACACGCAAGGCCAGAGGCAAACGACCTGGATTGGAGCCTCCCGTGCCAAGTCAAAGGTAGGTCAGTTCACGTCACTGTTAAGAGTTCAACACAGTGACGTTCTTCTTGATTTTTTTCTTCATCTCGCTAATACGAAACTGTTGTATTCAGCCACGGAAGTGGCGATTTTGATTGAGATCCCGTTGTATCCAAACAAGTTTGTCCCTCAACAGTTACGTCACCGCACGGGAAAAACCTGACACTTGATCCGTAAGTGTGACACTTGATCCGTAAGTGTCGCTCTCGAAATCCGCCTCAAGGGATCTGTTTCTCGGATTTCAACGTCGTGTGCGGAAACCTTTTCGTTAAGGTTTTGGATTTCTCTCCCAACCAAACATTTCCGCCACATTTTAATTTTTCATCTGTATTTCTTTTTCTTTTCGGGCATATTAAAACACCCTTATTTAACTACACAGAATCAGGATATACATGTATGAATGTATGTAAATATATATGTATGTACTGTATATATGCACATACATACATACATACATACATACATATATATATATATATGTATATATATATGTATATATATATATATATATGTATATATATATGTATATATATATATATATATGTGTGTGTGTGTGTGTATGAATATGAGAGAGAGAGAAAGAGATAGAGAGATGGGAAGGTGGAGAAACCTGAAAAAGAACAAAAGTGGAAAGGAACACGAGGGGAATTTAGTAAGTCATTTTATTTTTAAACTTTGAATAAGTCACTGAATGGATTAATACATCTGAGACTCAGATAATTTTCTTCGTTCGACCTACTGAAATTGAACATAAGAACTGATTATGACTGACGAATACGAAGTTCACATAAAGTCTTTTCGCCTTCTCCAGTCTGTAACATGACATGTCCAATATTTTTCTACCCACGTCTTTTTTTCTTTTTCTTTTAAGAACTAATTTTGGGTATCCGGGATAAATATCATACTCTGCTCGAAACCCAACGCATCATTTAATCCTCGCTGGCCAAAGTTGCAGTCCCAGCATTGAACGCTGAGGTTCTAGTCCTACTATAGGATCAACGTTGTCTGAAAAAGGAAGAATTACTCACTTCTGTTCACATAAGAAGGTAGACACTTGAACCTAATCAGGGGATTTGTAACGTCTTGAAACAAAACTGGGACACTCGCTTTGAGCTGTTACCGTCTAGCAGACAGCCGACGCTGAGTAAAACGAATGTCAAGAGCTTTGCTGTCCTACATATCATACGGACGCAACAAAATCCTCAATGGATTGCTTTGTTTGCGTGACCCATGTCATTTCAGATGATGACACAGTACTTCTCCTGTCATGTTGCCACATATTGTACCGGGATTATTGTGCGGATTCGCCCTGTGAAAGCTGTGACATTTTGGTGAGTCTCCCAAAAAAGGCACGCGCCACTTGTAGTCTGTAATAAACCTTTCAGGATATACCAGTGGGTCGCGTCTCTAACCGAAATCGAATATATAAAGATGATGGAGTGGAGGATGAGGCTACTGATAATAGCTTTGGTGATAACAATGATAAAGATACTCGTAATGATATAGGAATATTACTACTAATAATAATAATGATAACAATAATAATAATAATGATAATAATAATAATAATAATGATAATAATAATAATGATAATAATAATAATAATAATAATGATAATAATAATAATAATGATAATAATAATGATAATAATAATAATAATAATAATAATAATAATAATAATGATAATAATAATAATAATAACAACAACAACAATAATAATAATAATAATAATAATAATAATAATAATAATAATAATAATAATAATAATAATAATAATAATAATAATAATAATAATAATGAGAATAATAATGATAATAATAATAATAATAATAATAATAGTAGTATTAATAATAATAATAATGATAATCATAATAATAATAATAATAATAATAATAATGATAATAATAATAATAATAATGATAATAATAATAATAATAATAATAATAATAGTAATGATAATAATGATGACAATAACAATAATAATAGTAATAGTAATGACAATAACAATAATAATAATAACAATAATAACAATAACAATAACAATAATAATAATAACAATAACAATAATAATAACAATTATAATAATGATAATAATAATAATAATAATAATAATAATAATAATAATAATAATAATAATAATAATAATAATAATAATAATAATAATAATAATAATAATAATAATAATAATAATAACATACATACATACATACATATACCAAGGCTTTTTCCCCCTTCCAAGGGAGGTAGCCACAAAAGGAAAGGCATAAAAACACTCCCACCCATTTCATCCCTAAATACACTCCACACCCCTCCCACCCTTCCTCTCATCTGAGCACCTCCTGGATGACGGGTCATCCCTGAACCCTGCCCACCGCCCTGGGTCAGAAGCAGTGTCGCAAGACACAGTACATCCACAGCAAGGCCGCTTCATTTAATCGGCGACCCCCCCTCTCCGTCCCCCTTTGCATATAAGGAGAGGACGGGGAGAAATCCCTTCGGGCTGCGTCAAAATTTACTCACACATACTACCCCACCCCCCACCCCCCGCCTATTCCTCCTCATGTCGTCACAACATCATCCATATACAACCATTCTCCACTCACCTCTGTCTTCCGTCCTCTCCCTTCCTTCCTCAACAGACATTCCCCTCTTCCCCAAAGCCCCCTTCACCCCATCCATCCACCTCATCCTAGGACGTCCCCTCATGTTCACTCCCTCCACATCTGCCTTCCATACCTCTTTTACTAGTCTTTCGTCACTCATTCTTTCCATGTGTCCAAACCATCCTAATATTCTTTCATCAACCCTCTCTCCCAAATCCTTTTTCACCCCTGTTCTCCTCCTCACCTCCTCATTTCTCACTCTATCTAGCCTAGTAACCCCCACCATACTTCTCAGACACCTCATCTCAAACACATTCAAACTCCTTCTCTCTTCTTCTCTTATGTTCCACGTTTCTGCCCCATACAGTGCTGTTGGCACAATCACTCCTTCATACAGTCTCCTCTTCGCATCCATTCCCAAATGTCTATTTCTCATTACACTCTTTAAACCACCAAGGCATTTACTCGCTTCTCTCAATCTACATTCTACCTCCACCTTCACTCCACCTTTTCCTGCTACACTTGCACCCAAGTATCTAAAACTATCCACTTCCTCCAGTCGCTCTCCCTTAATGTTCACTTCCAGTCTACTGCCACTTTCACCCCTTGTACATCTCATCACCTTACTTTTACCCACATTTATCTTTAGCTTTCTTCTATCACATACTCTCCCAAACTCTGCCACCAGCTTCCTCAATCCCTCCTCTGACCCTGCCACAAGCGCAGTGTCGTCCGCAAACAACAGCTGGCTCACCTCCCACTTTTCTCCATTTTCTTTAACCATCTCCAATCCCTGACTCACTACCCTAGCATTCACCTCTCGCACCACCCCATCCATGTATAAGTTGAACAGCCAGGGCGACATAACGCATCCTTGACGAAGTCCCACCTTTACTTCAAACCACTCACTCTCTCCATTTCCAATCCTAACACATGCTCTACTACTCACATAAAAACTCTTGACAGCTCCCAAAAGCTTTCCTCCTATCCCATAAATCTGCATAACCTCCCACAGTGCCTTTCTGTCTACCCTATCATAAGCCTTTTCCAGATCCATAAAAGCCCAAAAAATATCCTTCCCCTTTCCTATAGCTTTCTCACATATCTGTCTTACCACAAAGATCTGATCTACACAACCTCTACCCGTCCTAAATCCACACTGTTCCTCACCAATTACTCCTTCTGTTCCTCTCCTAATCCTCTCAATTAAGATTCTCCCATAAGCCTTCCCTACTACACTCAACAGGCTAATCCCTCTGAAATTACTACATTCACACTTGTCCCCTTTTCCCTTGTAAAGAGGAACTATACAGGCACTACTCCAGTCCTCCGGTACTTTACCCTCTCTCCAGCAAACATTAAATAATCTCACCACCCAGTCCACCATCACTGAACCTCCCTTTTTCAGACATTCTGCATGACATCCATCCAGACCAGGTGCCTTACCTGCTTTCATCATCTTTACAACTGCCTTCACCTCATCCTTCCTTATTTCTCCTCCGTTCTCCTCACTCATCACTCTCATTTTCTTCGTATTTCCCACTGCAGCTATCTTTCCTTCCCTATCCTCCTTCACATTTAGCAACTCCCTAAAATATTCTGCCCATCTTCCCCTCACTGCCATCTCTTCCATTATCAACTCTCCATCTGTACAATAATAATAATAATAATAATAATAATAATAATAATAATAATAATAATAATAATAATAATAATAATAATAATAA
>NC_134784.1:51275755-51278255 GCF_046742065.1 Oratosquilla oratoria | reverse complement strand
TGTGTGTTTTGTAAATTACTAGCCTTCGCGGGAATTGCATCGAGACTTGTCAGATTTTGGAGCAGAGTAATCAATTATGATGGTATTTAAAAAGACATTATAGTTGGTATATATCTCTAGAATAACAAGCACACATAAGGTTAACTGTCCATTTCATCGGCTCTAGGATATCTAACGTCAAATGGCAAGTATGCTTTCATTATTCGAATTATTCGACAGATTGAATAAATGATCATATTTTGCAGGACCTGAAAACAAGCTTGAATGATTTTTATGTCTTGATTTCTATTATGTATTAGAAATTTGTCTTCCTCTAAGGACTTCTGATTATCTCTTTACGAAGGAATGTAATTGATATAGCGCGCAGAAGGAATCTATCTGATTTTGACGCTGAGCAATCTTATTTATCTCACAGGAAGTCATCGTTCGTGAAAGAATAGCGCCTTCTGTACAGGAGGAATCTTTTCCTTTATTGTATAAAGTTTACTCTGTCAGCCGCCAAGCTATTTTGATCATTTCCGTGGTCCTCCTTTTGGTAAGGAAAGAGTTAATATATCTTAATAAACCCGTAATTATCGGACGGCGTTTGTTTGATCCTGCTTGTTGCAAAGATATCTTATTAATTTTCGACGCATATTTCCGTTAAGGGGAAGGCTGGCCCATTATCGTACGTGTAAAAAATCTAAGATGTTTAAGAATCTTTATCTGATTACCACTAAACGATTTTGTCCAGCTTAGAGGAAACTCCACGTTCACGCCTATCAGCCATCTCAATCAGTTTTGATTAATCCATTAATGACTACTTTAAGTCTATGCGCAAACTGAGAGGCAGACGACACAGCTGACGCAGCACAGAGCAAAGGCAGACTTCCTGTTACTGACTGGAAGCACAGTTTGAACTTCTCTCTCATATGAAATGCTTCTAGATGTACTCCCTCAGCATTTCAAGGGAGAGAGAAGTTCAAACTGTCCTTCAGTTGAGCAACAGTAAGTCTGCATTTGAACAACTGCGTCGACTACGTCTCCTGCGTTTCCTGCGTCTCCTGCGTTTCCTGTGTCTCCTGCGTCTCCTGCGTTTCCTGTGTCTCCTGCGTCTCCTGCGTCTCCTGCGTCTCCTGTGTCTCACTTTGCGCTTAGGTTTAGTGACGAAAGTGAGACACTGAAGGGATTTCCTCTGGCTAACGCCTTACACCTTCATTCAACTTGCAGGAACCGTTGCACAGTAAAGGCTCCTGCAGTGTGGGTCCCTCCGTGGTGGAATGACGTCAGGGAGATGCTGTGGCACCTAAGGTCGGGGCTAATGCACTAAAGACATATGGGTTCATTTACGAGGAGCAAATGCATCCTTAGGGAGAGGTACAGTTACCTGGGGAAGCAGGCAATGAGAGCTACGTGTGCGCTTACAGGAAGCTGTTGAAGAACAAGTCGTTTTCACCCTGTCAGCGCTGTGACACATTGCACGGATCTTCGTTGCGGCGAATTTTTTTTTTCTCTCATCTGTGGGAAAGGGGCTTGGCGACCCACCGAATTTTAATTCAAGGAAGATCTCAGAATGCATTTAATCTTTTATTCTAGCCAAGAGATTTCATTCATTTAACGGAAACCTCTTTAACACCAAAAGGGTTAACTTCTTCGCTGGGGGTAACATACGCTTGATTCAATTCTTGCCGTTTTCAGGTTATCTAATTCAGTTTAGAGAACGTCACAATAGCAAAGGGGGAGATTCATAACAAGGAAATTATAAATGAGAACAATACAGATAAACATATCTACTCATAAAATGATACAGTAGATTTTACATACCTGCATATGCAAATGAAAATGTGAAACACGTTTTCAATAATGTATTCGACGGCTTTTTATTAACAAAAAAAGTTATCATATTTCTAAACGGATTCAGTGATGGGCACATTGGGCGTTACTGTGATACATGGACATATAAACTCGTGAAAAATATAAATTAATTGATATGTAGATTTGATATACTTCACATCATCAGTGGTAATACACGACAATGAATCATCACATAAAACACAATGGTAGTTTTGCGTGCATAATTGAATATAAGTTAAATTAGAACAGATCATATTGCTCTAAATGAGCATTAAATGTTTTCTATGGAGAACCAAGAGTTGGGACGTCATTGTCAGAACACATACGAAGAACATAGTGAACACACGGACGAGTCTTGGCCTACCAAAAGAGGGTGAAGTCCGACTTAGAGGCACCCTTCCCACTCAAGTGATAATATAATGACATGAATTAGATTCATCATCTCCAGGGAGAAGGAATTGAAAGCCACCAATGGGGTCTACGGCGTAGATCCCCGGCGTTATTCTTTAGTTCAGCATGTCAATGGCGCTCCTGGATAATCACAATGGTCCATCTCTCTTTAGTTCTATCATCACAGTCGAGGTTCAGTATAAGAAAGAAAATATTGCGTGATGAAAAGGAACAAAGAAGTCGAAATGAATGACACTTCCTATGAAAGTTGCGGGCA
>NC_134784.1:51265755-51268255 GCF_046742065.1 Oratosquilla oratoria | reverse complement strand
TGCCTCATGCATCATAATCCTTTGAGCACTGTACCACTTTCTAGTGGAGCCAAATGTACAATTGTAGTCGGAAGCTCTTAGCCATTCCATATTATTCGCTTTGCAAACATACAATTTAAAGTTAAAAACGTTTAAGTTATCGGGTTTCAGGTCCGATATCAGTCTCAAAGACTCTCCTCAGGACGTCAGCCGAGGCAGGCCTTTAACCCCCCAACGTGGTGCCCAGCCACGGCAGTAACCTCACGAGTAAACAACTTTAGCTCACGAGCCCGGGCGAGACTCGATCTACCGACCCCCCTCCCCCCACGTCATTACGAGGCCGGCGCGCTTCCACTGTATATAAATTTCTACCCAATGTCTGCATATGTTGCAGAGAACTAGTGCTATCTTTGGGAACAGTATCGCGCCGAACAGGTAAAATCATAAAGGGAGGAAAGGAAACATTTAATGAAAGTGACTGGCATTCCTATTTTGAGTACATGTTAGTATTCAATAATAAAAGAAATTTCGTGACTCTGGTCGGTAGTAATATCACTAAATTTTATAGAGTACTAACCGTTTAAGTATTATGCAGTTATTTCCCTGTACGTATGTATGCGTCTGATTCTTAGCAAAAAGGATTTATTTCTTTTTAGAGAAATCCTAAGTGAATATTCACATCATCTCTTAAGGCTTTATACTCTTTTTTTCACATAATTGTATTACCTTTCCCCAACATCTTTTGAATCCTACTACGCAATTTTTTTCAGCTATTCTTAAAAGGTAGTCTCTCATTGTCCCTGGAGGCTCCTTCAGACACTTTTCTAAACTCAGGTTCACTTTCAGACACTTTGTTAAATTATTCTATTCGCCAAGGACATGAATTTGTGTTGAAATGATCAAAACTACATCTTAAAATCATTACATATGAGGTAATTGACGGCATTAGTTTCATGCATTATTTCTTAGTTAATTAAGTGACACCTATACGGACCAGGACCACACAGCGTTCTTTAACGATAGGAGACTTATCTTCTATCGAAAAAGAGTTCTGGTTATTTCTAATTCTTACTATTGTTCCCTTCTAGAACCTTCCTTTACCACCTCTATGACCTCACCTCATTAGAGCGACAGTGTCCCCAAGGATAGGAACAGTTGCAATAGGCGACGTAATGTAATCGTTTGCTCTATTTGCTATGATGATCTTTTTACTGGTTTTGTTTTTGTTGATGTCAGGCGATTTAATTCACCTCACTCCATAACCTCGTGCTGGACAGGTTAAATTCATCTCGATTTACCTTTTCAAGGCTATGACGCCTACACAAACGTCGTTCTGGCTAACTCTGAACAGCTTTTTTCACTTTAATGCAGTTCCTCGTGATGGTCGTGGTAACATTATTTTCCCTTCCAATTCTATTTACTTTACTCCGTTTCTCCTTCTTTTCATCATCCATTCCTTCTCTCTATCTGCCTTTCTTCCTTTCTTTTCTTACCTCCTCTGAACCTCAATTTCCACTCGATCTATGCTACTTACCCCCGTTCACGATTATCTCGCAGTACTTACCTGAAAAGAGAAGAAAAATTGTGAAAAGCAAGATCACACAGTGATCCCGAATGGACCAAAAAAGTTTGTGTACATATTAGATACTTCTAGGCAATGCCATCGGATACAGAAGTATACATCCAGATCCTAACAATCAGTGGCCTAGGCTCGCAAATGTAGAGTTGCTATTATATGTTCAGCATGGTGTCACGTTTACAAGTCTTATTCCAGCAAATGCCAGACGATTTTATTCAGCAGACGCTTGTATATCGGGGCAAAATTTGGCTTAAATATGTAACTCAAATCTATAAAGTTCGTCACGGTATTGAAAGGGTTACTGATACGAAGGATTTGAGTGACGGAACCAAAAGGTGCTAACGTTGTCTTCTGCACTAATATGAGAATCGGTTTCTTCTCCCCATAACCTCTTTTGACGTTTTTTTTACCTTCTTTGATCTTTACTGACCACAACCACCACATATCTTCTGGAAGAATTCAGAAAATAAACTTAACAGTTACACCGTACTACTTCAGACCAGAACAAGATTCCTTGGTCAAGTCAAGTACTTTCGGTTGAGGGATAGGTTCGGGAAAAAAAATCTTCATCTATCATACATCAAAAGAATAATGACACAAACGAAACCAAATGGGTATATAAAACAGGATAAAATAAAGTATAACAAAGTAGTATTCTGAAAATGAGAGGGTATTCACAAAGTATCATACATCACAAGAATAATGACAAAACGAAACCAAATGGGTATATAAAATAGGATAAAATAAAATAAAGTATAACAAAGTGGTATTTTGAAAATGAGAGGGTCTTCAAAAAGTATTCGGCTTTCTCGGCATTCGTAATAGCAAGGAAGAATGCATGTAGGATTAACCTCCTCGCTACTAACTTGCATTTTCTCTATTATTATGGATACCACGAGGTTATCTTATTGATCTCCCTGATATCCGCTTGGTAGCAAATGG
>NC_134784.1:51245755-51248255 GCF_046742065.1 Oratosquilla oratoria | reverse complement strand
GTGTGAGAGAAGTGTGTAAGACAGGTGGATGAAATATATCAAGTTAGAGTCCTAGTAGACTACCAATTTGGATTCAGAAGATGGTGGTACTGTGTAATGAACCTGCCAAGTTTTCATTTAAGAGGTGTTGGTGTGCAACATGAAAGAGTTTGATAGATTGCGTATCTGGATCTCGATAAGGTTTTTGACAAATTGCTAAACAAATTACTATTGTGGAAGTTAGAAGAGGTTTGAGGGCTTAAAAGAAGCGTAGAGAAATGGAAGAAGAATTTCCTGAAGGGCAGATGCACGAGAACAGTAGTCAAGGGTGACGTGTCGCACTGAGGAGAAGTGATAAGTGGAGTACCACAGGGATCGGTACTAGCTTCAATAGTATTCATTATATACATTAGCGATATGAATGGTATAGCCAGCTATATAAATTTATTTGCTGATAATGAAAAGATCATGAAAAGAGTCAAAAGTTATTAGGATTGTAAGTTGTTTCAGGAGGACATGGATAAAATTTATGAATGGAAACACAAGTATAAGATAATATTCAAAACAAAGAAATGCAAAATTTTGAAAATGCGGCTGAGCAAGTGACCATCATGATACTATATAATGGCAGATGAAATAATCATAAAGAAGTAAAAGGATATGGGAATATTAATCATGAATTATCATTTTCCGAAAAATTATTAAACAAAAAGACGAAGAAACGTAGAGTAAAATGTTAACGAATATGAGCGTGGTAATCCATTATTTGGATTTGGTACAAAAAATGTGTATATGATCCACAAAAGACTGGAATATACAGGGATAAGGTAGTAGGAATATATATATATATATATATATATATATATATATATATATATATATATATATATGTAGATTTATATATGTGTGTGTGTGTGTGTGTGTATATGTGTGTGTGTGTGTGTGTGTGTGTGAGTGTATTGTGTGTGTCTGTGTGTGTTAGTGTGTTTGTGTGTGTGTGTGTATGTGTGTGTGTGTGTGTGTGTGTGTGTGTGTCTGTGTGTATGTGTGCGTGTGTGTGTGTGTGTGTGTGTGTGTGTGTGTGTGTGTGTTTGTGTGTGTGTGTGTATGTTTGTGTGTGTGTGTGTTTGTGTGTGTGTGTTTGTGTGTGTGTGTGTTTGTGTGTGTGTGTGTTTGTGTGTGTGTGTGTGTTTGTGCGTGTGTATGCGTGTGTGTGCTCACACACGTGTGCGTGAGCACTTGTACCAGGCCATCCTAGGGCGCCCCTGTGTTTGGCAATGTTCCTTTGTATGCACATTCTTTTTTTATGATATTTACTCACGTTTATATCGTGCTCCATTTCAGTACGAACTCTCTTCCTTAGTTTACACAGGGTCTTATCATAATCTACTGCCGTACCACTACACTACTTTTCAGGCTATCATGCGCTGTTTGCTCTCTTTTACACTTCATACTGTTTTGCAATACTGCAACAATCTATCATCATCGTTTTAAATTTAGAAATTGTGTAGAGAGAAGCAATGCATGACGATTTTATTCGATTTTGAGAAACCCCATTGCGTCTTCATGATGTGCGGTTCTTTTTTAAACAAATTCATCAATAAAGTAAATCGTTTAACTCCTTTCATCATACATGTTTTTCTTATTCATATAAGACAGACAATTTCAACACGCCTTGAGGACTCTGTGTGCTCATGTCTTGAGAAGAAGTAAATCTTAAACTTTGCCAAGTTCAATTACTTATCGTCTATATGCACTGCTGCATCAAAATAACTAGATAGTATGACAGATCTCCGCATCGCGCCATACCGCGGCACAACCGGTGCCATCGCGTGCAACAAAGTTGAAGCGTGACTCCGCTTGGGCACGAGCGGCGACCTCGCCTTCCTGAGTTGTGAGCTGACGGGCCTCTGTGAGCTGCTGGGTCTAGGTGGACCTGTGAATACTCTATTGTATAAGAAACATTTAACACTCCATGTTGGTTAGGTTAAGTTAGGTTAGGTTTCTATTCTGTTTGAGGTTTGGTTATACTAATTACCTACGAGGTACTCCTTCGAAAGCAAAGGGACGTCAACCTTTTTTCGATCAGTCCTCTTTCTCAGCGGATGATATCTTTCCTTTAATTCTTGGTGCTGCTAAACTATATTATTCATCTCTAAAACACTCTCTTATTCTCTGACATTTGTTCGATGAACCCCGTCTGATGCGGTTATAGCTAATTTCTATTAACCCCTTTCGTAGTGAGTGATGTTTTTCCTTTTATCCAGGCTGCTATCGAGCTTTCTTATTTATCTACATGGTGCACCCTCAACGACAAAAGGTTTAACTTCCTTGGAGCGGTAATGTGCTTCATAGTTTTTTGTTCCGGCTAATCTCGAATGATTGCAGCTGCGTGATTGAAATTGGAACAAAACACTGAGGTCTCGATTGATCGAGCCTTTACTTGAACCCGAAAGCCTAGAGGAGCTTGCTTCATTGTACCTGAATCCACGACCACTGTGTTTTGATATCGTTCCTTTTA
>NC_134784.1:51238255-51240755 GCF_046742065.1 Oratosquilla oratoria | reverse complement strand
ACACTAGCATTTCAACTCGTGTGGGCAAAAACATTTTTTTCTTTCTGTTTGTAAGATCACAGCATGACCCATAGTTCCATCTACAGAAAACCTATAGGCAAATATTTTATACACTAATTAACACGACGCTGCCAAAGAGCGAAGTCTCGCGTAGTCATTTCTGCTTTACGAAATTTTAGGATATACAACTAAGAGCCCTTCTTCAGTAGCTTGTGATTATCTGAATGTGTGGTTAGGGAAAAAATGTTCCATGGAATAGAGAGATGATACTGCATTTGTGGTCATACTTGTTCTTCACTGAGGGAAGTTACCGGATACTTGGCTGAGGTTATAAGGTATATGGGAGACGTTATCGGGTAGCTCGGGCAGTGGCGGGTTGTCGTATGCTTGGAAGAGCTTCGGCTTATGACGAAATGTCGTGAGCTTGGTTTTGTGGCGTTTTGTCCCATACTTGTGTTTATGCTGTTTTGTCCCATACTTGGGTTTGTGGCGGTTTGTTGCGTACTTGCGAGTGCCTTAAGTTCCTCTGTTTGTATGTTTAAATTTGGCCTCGACTCTTTGATATATGATACCTCTAAGATTGGGAGGCGTTTATTGTTTGTACATGTATCCAAAATCTCTGTATTTTCTTCTAGCATGCTTCTTGTCAAGGTTATACCATGTTCAGTTCTTAGGTGGTATTTAGGGGTTCCTGGTATAAGGTGGAAAGAAAGGCGACGGAATAACAAATTATCGAAAAAAAAAACATCAAACCAGTCAACCCAGAGAAAATACTAAGTGATTTATCATAAGATAAAAAAAGCCACCTTCTCCTTAAGAACAGCGCACACCAAGAGAGACAGGAACTTCAGAAGCCTCGCATTCACTTAGTTGTGGGTTCGAGCCCCATACTTCTCTCAGATTCTCAGCAGTCACTGTTACCTAAACCAACAGTCTAAGCGCGCAAGTTAAAGGTAGTGACTTCGGCTGGCCCTACGGGCCTTCTGGCGTAGTTTCTTTTCATCCTTCTTCTTCTTCTGTTGCATTCGAATCAGGGTCCGCTTCATCTCAATGTACTATCAGAACCTACCCGTTAATTGGCACATATCAAAAATAGTAGGCAAATGAATATGTGTACCTGATTCCGGTTACAGTATATCACTGGTGTGATTGCATATTTTCGGATGAAAACACGACCATGACATTGGAAGAAAAAGTCGTATTGATTGATTGTGGCATGTAGTGACTGTATTTGTTCGCGTGCTTCTCTAAGGTACAACGGCAAGGTAAACAGACAAGTCATTCAAACGTGGATCTTGATTTGCTACAAGAGTTTTGGAAGCATTTCTTCTGGAGATTATGCGCGCCCCATTCCACGCTTAAATTCGCAATTATTGCATGGGGGACATGAGACTATTAGTAAAATTAAAGATTTCGTATGAGCAGAGAGAGGCTTCTTAAAAGAATATTACAGATTTGGCGAAATGTGTACGAACGGTGTGCGTGTGTGCGTGTGTGTGTGTGTGTGTGTGTGTGTGTGTGTGTGTGTGTGTGCGCGCGCGTGTGTGTGTGTGTGTGTGTGTGTGTGTGTGTGCGTGTTTGTGCGTGCATGCGTGCGTGTGTGTGTGTGTATGTCTGTTTGTCTGTCTGTCTCTCTCTCTGTCTCAATCTATCTGCCAATCTGTCTGTCTTTCTCTATTTTTCTTATGTATATGTGTACATATGTGTGCGTGTGTATGTGTGCGTGTGTGTGTGTGTGTGTATTAGTGTGTTAGTGTGTGTGTGTGTGTGTGTGTGTTAGTGTGTGTGTGTGTGTGTATGTGTGTGTGTGTGTGTGTGTGTGTGTGTGTGTGTGTGTGTGTGTGTGTGTGTGTGTGTGTGTGTGTGTGTGTGTGTGTGAGAGAGAGAGAGAGAGAGAGAGAGAGAGAGGAGAGAGAGAGAGAGTAGAGAGAGAGAGAGAGAGAGAGAGAGAGAGAGAGAGAGACAGAACCCCAGTGTCAAAAGATCGGCAGAATTGGACGTAGAAATCCATATAACGTAAGCATTAAAACCTTCCATGGGATTCAAGCATATGCCTCCACCGCACCTAGAGTTCGAGGTCCTTGTAGTAAAAATTTATAATGGACAAGTATTGTGCATCGGACTTTCATTAACCCCATCAACACACCTAATATGCAGTCCAACACGAATATATTGGGGGTTAATGTGGTGGCAGTGGTGGGATACGAGTCCTCGCCTACTCAGAGACTGGAGTTTGCGTTTTTATAAATCTTATTACCTAATATTTGTGTTATCGCTATCGTGTTTTTGTTCTATAACTACATACATACATACATACATACATACATACATACATACATACATACATACATACATACATACATACATACATACATACATACATACATACATACATACATACATACATACATACATACATACATACATATATACATATACCAAAGACTTTTCCCCCCTTACAAGGGAGGTAGCCAAAAAGAAAAGGCACAAAAAACATTCT
>NC_134784.1:51230755-51233255 GCF_046742065.1 Oratosquilla oratoria | reverse complement strand
ATCAGATCCTGGCCACATGTAAAATCAGTTCAATTTTACCTTACAAACAAAGGACACTATCTCACCAAACCTCCTTCTCTTCCCACAGTAGCAGCATCGCTACAGTATCAATAGATGAATTTTGACAAGTAGTATCTACTCTGAGTGGCGGTTCCCGGACGTTTGACCGTCGTACAACTGACCGACGGACATATGGCCGAGTGGACATGTGACCAAGTGGAACATTTGACCGAGCGCATATTGCCAGAGTGGACATATGGATAAACGGACATTTGGCAGAATTAAAACTCTAGTTCATTATCCATATTTCTATTTTGAAAAAAGGGTAAAAAGGGTAAAAAGATAAGATGATTACATATGGAGATGAAGAAATGCAAGATAACTTTTGATTTTCACTGAAAATATCATTTCATCCATATTAGCAGAAAAAAATCACTTAACCTTTTACATGACGTGTAGATTTATTCAGCCAATTTTATTCAGATGATTGAAGAAATCTGATCTCGAAAGAGTCAAAGACTTCAATGGCAGAGTTGATTATGAATACAAAACCATAGATAAATGTAAATATTTCTAGAAACAAAAATATTTTCTTCCCTATCTCATCAATTTCAGGAGATTTATCTTAAGAGTAAAGAGTTCTATGAATTATTAAGCAACTTTACCGTTGAAATCTTGTAGAAATGCACCTGCCTTGTAAGCTAATTCATTTTGATTATTACATGTTGAATTTGTCTGTGCGAGAGTGCATGCATGTGAATGGGTATTTATTTATATGTACGTATATATATCTATATATATATATATATAACACACAATATATATATACATATATATATATATATATATATATATATATATATATATATATACATGTTATTTGGATGATGGAGAACATAAACACAGGGGAAGGCTCGTAACCCTAAACACTCTAACGTTTCGTTCGCGTAGAACTTCTTCAGAGAGTGTATGTAGAACTGCAATTGAAGTTTATGTACTAAATCTAATTACCTTTTCGGATACTTGGGAAAGGTCGTTTTTCTGGCGTGTTTTAGAATTAAAATACTAGTTTGTTTAGCTAAATTGATAAACCCTCCTCGATGATTCGATGAATTATTAGTTGAAATATATGCTGATTCAACAATTCTTCTAGTGAATTTATCAAAACCTTTATGTAGCACTTCAGCTTCTCTCAAGTTTGGTAAATGATCGAATTTTTCCGCATGAACTACTAAAGAATTAGATGTCCTATGTGCTTTTATGTCGTTTTTATGTTCATAAATTCTTTTTTCTAATCCTCTTGACGATTCGCCAAAATAAGCCATTGAGCAACTATTGCACGGGATTTTGTATACGACGCTGTTTTCGGAATTGGTTCTCTTTTCGGAAGTCTTTATTAAATCACCTATCCTCTTGTTAGTTATTTTAGCTATGTTTATACCTGATTTTGTTAAATATTTGTCTATTATTGGTGACGTTTCTGAGCCAGGTACTGATATAAAATTGGTATTATTTTTATCATTTCTCTCTTTCTTTCCGCGATTGTAAATATTTATTGCTTTTCTTTTTGTTCTTTTCAACATTCCCTCTGGATATCCAAACTGGAGAGAAGCTGAAGTGCTACATAAAGGTTTTGATAAATTCACTAGAAGAATTGTTGAATCAGCATATATTTCAACTAATAATTCATCGAATCATCGAGGAGGGTTTATCAATTTAGCTAAACAAACTAGTATTTTAATTCTAAAACACGCCAGAAAAACGACCTTTCCCAAGTATCCGAAAAGGTAATTAGATTTAGTACATAAACTTCAATTGCAGTTCTACATACACTCTCTGAAGAAGTTCTACGCGAACGAAACGTTAGAGTGTTTAGGGTTCCGAGCCTTCCCCTGTGTTTATGTTCTCCATCATCCAAATAATTTGTCTAAAATACTTATCAATATATACATATATATATACATATATATATATATATATATATATGTATATGTATATGTATATATATATGTATATATATATATATATATATATATATATATATATATATATATATATGTGTGTGTGTGTGTGTGTGTGCGTTTATATATATATATATATATATATATATATATATATATATATATATATATATGGATAAAACACACACACACACACACACACACACACACACACACACACACACACACACACACACACACACACACATACACACACACACACACACAAACACACACACACACACCGGTATGTAAATGGTAAACTTAAAACCAAACAGGAACTAGTGAAACTACGCCAAGGAAATATAGAATACACAGAAGAATTGGAGATGGCCGAAATCATGAACAACCACTTTAAATCTGTCTTCACCAGAGAGAAAATACAAAATTGGGACGTAGATAATAACAAACATTCTCCCCACATGAGTGAATTTACATCACAAAAAGAAATATCAGAACATCTATCAAAATTGGACGTCAGAAAATCACATGGCCCGGAT
>NC_134784.1:51220755-51223255 GCF_046742065.1 Oratosquilla oratoria | reverse complement strand
AAAATTTGTAGTAGTGTATGTGTCCCCTAAAACACAGGCCTGAACAGAACGCGATCATTCGAAATTGCTAGAAGACACTAAACATGAACTGATATACTGAAAGAAAGAGGAAATACAGTAATTATGGTGATTTTAACTCAAAAGAAATATGTTGGGAAGGAATGACAGTTAAGGGTGGAGAGGACATATGGGGCAGCATACTACTCGATATGACCATTGAATACACAATGACTCAATGGATAAAGGAAAATAACAGACACAGAAACAATGAGGAACCTGAAATTGTATACAGAATAGATTACAAAACACCAATAGGAAAGAGTGACCATGTACTAATAGAATTCGAACTAAAAGAGCAAATAGACCTAAGAAGAAATGAAAAACATAGAATAGGAAAACCAATGTACAACAAAACGAATTTGAGAAACTTAAAAAACTCTTTCGTAATGCAAACTTGGAAAAAATCCTTAATGAAGAAACAAGGATGGAAGAGAAATGGAATATACTAAAAGAAATTTATAATGAAGGTGTGACCAAATATGTTCCACAAAAAAGCAAGAAAGAATATACATAAAGAAATGGTACAACAAAAAATGTAGTGAAGCTAAGGATAAAAGAGACAAAGCCTGGAAAAAATGGGAAAAAGAGCAAATGGCAAACATACATCAAACTAAGAAACGATTATGTAAAAATACGCAGAGAAGAAAAGAGAACTTGTGAAAAGGAAATGATGGAAAAATGCAAGGAACAACCGAAACTATCTTATAGATATGTGACCGGTAAACTAAAAAACAAACAAGAAATAGAAAAGTTGCGCCAAGGAAGTCATGAATACACAGAAGAACAAGAAATGGCAGAAGTTATGAGCAACCACTTCAAATCGGTTTTCACAATTGAGAACACACCTAACTGTGAGGGAATAGAGAGACAGAAATCCCCCCCAATGAAGGAAATAACTGTAACAAAGAAGGAAATCAGCGACCAAATAAAAAACCTTGATGTCAGAAAATCGCATGGTCCGGATGGAATTGCAAATTGGATATTGAAGGAATGCGTAGAGGAATTAACAGATAAAATACACACTATAATCAAATGCTCGCTCAAAGAAGGTAAGGTACCACAAGACTGGAAAAATGCAAACATAGTACCAATATATAAAGAAGGAAAAAAGGAAAATCTAACTAACTACAGACCGGTCTCTCTAACAAGCACAGTAGCTAAAATATGTGAAAAAGGGATCTACACTAAACCCAAGCCAATTTGGATTTAGACAAGGAAGATCATGTACAACAAACCTAATCTGCTTCTACTCGAGACTAGTAGATATAATAGATGAGAGGGATGGATGGGCAGACTGTGCCTATCTAGACCTACTAAAGGTATTTGACAAAGTACCACACAAGAAATAAATATGAAAATTAGAATCAATAGGTGGCATCGCGGGTAAATTATTAGAATGAATGGAAGATTTCCTGACTAGGAGAAAAATGAGAGTAGTAATTAGAGACAAATGCTCGAAATGGGAAGAAATGATAAGTGGTGTTCCAAAAGGGTCAGTGCTGGCTCCAATCATGTTTGCCATATACATAAACGACATGGATGAAGGAGTTGAATGTTATATGAATTTCTTCGCAGATGACGCAAAAATATTAAAGAAAGTGAGAACAGAAGAGGACTGTGATTCATTACAATCAGACCTAGACAAAATCTGGAAATGGACTCAAAAGTGGGAAGTGAACTTCAATATCAAGAAGTGTAGCATAATGGAGTATGGAAAAAGCAAACACAGATTTTAAAAAAATTACAAAATTGGCGAAGAAGAAATATAAAAGTGCACTCGGAAAGGGACATTGGAGTATTAATCAGCAAAGACATGACACCGGATAAACATATAAACAAAATACTCGGTGAAACCTACAACCTATTAAGGTCAATGAAAGTGGCATTTGATTACTTGGATGAAGAAATTATT
The DNA here is from genome assembly GCF_046742065.1 of Oratosquilla oratoria. Classification (NCBI taxonomy): domain Eukaryota; kingdom Metazoa; phylum Arthropoda; class Malacostraca; order Stomatopoda; family Squillidae; genus Oratosquilla; species Oratosquilla oratoria. Next base: position 51,221,283 of record NC_134784.1, on the reverse strand, counting down.
TAAAAAAATATTAGTTACATTGATTAGATCAAAGCTGGAATATGCAGCGACACTATGGACACCCAGTTCTAAAAAGAATTTGAGGAAACTAGAAACAATACAGAGAGCAACAACAAAGTTGGCACCAGCTCTTTCCAATTTAACATACGAACAAAGATTATCGAAACTGGAACTACCAACACTAGAACAGAGAAGAGAAAGAGATGATCTACTTGCTATATTTAGAATCATGAAAGAAATGGAAATCCTTGACAGGAATGATTCACTAAAAAATGACAATGGAAAAACAAGAGGTCATGGAAAGAAACTAAAAAAGGATAACAATAGAAGAGATTGGAAAAAGAATAGCTTGCCAAACAGAGTGCTGGATATATGGAAAAACTTAGATAAAGAAACAGTGTGTGCAAATACTATTTTAAGAAAAAACTTGATGCTGAAAGATACAAAGACGGGTCACTACGAGCATAGCTCCCTTCCCGTGTAATACAACTAGGTAAATACAACACACACACACACACACACACACAC
>NC_134784.1:51215755-51218255 GCF_046742065.1 Oratosquilla oratoria | reverse complement strand
TCATCAGCACAGCGTTATTGAAAGACCGGAGGCGAGGCTATGGTCTCCGCCAGGGGATTACAAAGCCATCGCTCACCGGTGTCTTTTCCAGTTGTAAAGTGGGGAGGCGAAAAAGATGGGAATACTTCCCCTGTCTCTTGGTGTGCTGTGTACATTCTGCACATACCTATTCTTACGGACTACGGAACTTGGCCCATGATGTATCACATGTTCCAGAATGAAGTAGATATATTTCTCTTTGTTTGGACCCATCTTATCATAACTAAAAAATTAGAACCCATACAGTATATATTTGTCAATTAATCACTCACTAACGAGATACATATCTGCCTACATTTGATATGTCATGGATCAATTTCAGTTGTCCACAATAACACATACTTACGCGAGCATACGTTCAATCAAAATCTATATTCGTATATATGTACGTACAAGAAAGAACGCATATATACTTCACATAAGACGAGGTTCTGACCGAAACTGACTATAATCGTTTGGCCTGAGAAAAAAATCTACGGGTGACATTGTAGTAAAGACCATATTTTAAGCTAAATAAAACCGCGTGGCCTCGACACTGGATTTTTTTTTTTTTTTTGTAAAGCTCTCATCGTAGGGAAGGGTTGAAAGGCATAGAAAAGGAGAGATCAGATGTCCTTACCAAAAGACTACTGGGTACAGGGGTCCATTTTAGTGTGACAAATTAAATGAAATATATGATCAACTTCTCACAATACTTGGCCTACATATCCCGTCTCTCATATTAACTACTGGGCCCTATTTCTATGGAAAAGCAACTTCGACTAACCAGCTCTATTAATGCGAGCCATCACTCTTCATTAACCTCCTTTATGCTGTCACGACGGAATATGCTCTCATGTTCTGCAGTGACGCTATGATATTATCCAACACTGTTTACGTAACCTCTACTCCTATTTGCTGGAAACAATAATGATATTAGCTTTACCCTTGCAAGCGAGGCTTGTGCAACAAGTGTGTGCATGGCTATATGAACTTGTTGGGGTTTGCCTGTACAGGAAACTCCTAAAGTAGGTGACGTCATTTATATGAATGTACATACATACACACATACATACATACATACATATATATATATATATATATATATATATATATATATATATTGCAGAAACCACAGGGAAATTAAAGTCGGAATACTGAACGTTTTCGTCTATTACGACATCCTCAGAGTACAAAGAAAGAAAAAATAGAACATAATATTTATACATAAGAAAGAAAACTGGGAGAGGTCATAGGCACATAAAACTTTCGGACATTATACATACAACACATTCAATTACAAATGGAAATGTTAATGTTAATAAAAATACATATACATTCATATACACATGGAAATAAGAATGGTAATAGTAACAAGAAAAAATAAATTAATAAAAAGATAAAATAAATAATTGAATATTAGGATGAAACAACATAAGTACAGTATAAGGACGGGCCAAATGTCCAGTGGGGTTTTTGTCCATGTTAGAGACACAAACCACAACATTGACTGGGACAACGTTAAGAAAATTGTTGATTGTAATTCAGCTTTAGATAGGAACATCATTGAATCCTGTTTCATAAAGAACAATTTTGATAATAATATTAACTTGAGTTTAGGTTTATTTAAACTAGACAATTTTATAATTAATAGGATAGTAAAACTACCAAATTCCCTAATGGTACCAAATGTTCTGTGGACCTTTCAGCCACAAGGTTTTGTTCTTTTGTATTTTTTGTTTGTTTTACTATTACCATTATTATTTCCATGTGCATATGATTGTGTATGTATTTTTTCATTTTCTGTTACCATTAATATTTCTGTGTATATGAGTGTGTATGTATGTATAACGTCCGAAAGTTTTATGTGGCATAACCTTTCCAGTTTTCGTATTTCTGTTAAATATTGTTTTTTTTCTTTTTTGTACAATTTGATAATAATATTACTTGTGTTTTGGTTTAACTAAACAATATCATAGGATAGTAAAGCAGTACCTAGTTTCCTAATTGTACCAATTGTCCTATGGACCTTTCGGCCACATGGTTTTTGTTCTTTTTATTTTATTTTTTTATTTATTTATTTTTTCTTGTTACTATTACCATTCTTATTTCCATGTGTATATGAATGTATATGTATTTTTATTAACATTAACATTTCCATTTGTAATTGAATGTGTTGTATGTATAATGTCCGAAAGTTTTATGTGGCTATGATCTCTCCCAGTTTTCTTTCTTCTGTATAAATATTGTGTTCTATTTTTTCTTTCTTTGTACTCTGAGGATGTCGTAATAGACGAAAACGTTCAGTATTCCGACTTTAATTTCCCTGTGGTTTTTGCAATATCTTTTCGTCACACGTTATTGTGATTATTTTTGCAATATATATATATATATATATATGGAGGTGAGGTGGCAAAAATGAAACGTTAAGGCTAGAGTATGGAGCTTTATTCAGAACCAGACGTTTCATCCTCTTGGGCTT
>NC_134784.1:51210663-51215255 GCF_046742065.1 Oratosquilla oratoria | reverse complement strand
GTATGAGGACATTGTTTCATCAATGCTTATAGATAATTTTCGATCATAGTAAAACTTGGCCCTGTGATTATATATAGCTTTACAGAGGCTACTGGAGTACTGACTTCTTGGCAACATGCATCCAATACTTTGGAGATTGTTTTGAGGCACCTCTAAGTATCATAGCCAGATTTCGTCTTTGTTACATTCTAAAAGTATCAATTCGTAGAGGAGTGATAATGATACATGACTATAGGAACAATGAGATACAAAGAACATCGAAAGTAATGAAAACTGATTAAGGTACCTGGATTGGGTGGAGGCCATGTGGATTATCATGCAAAGTGAGAAACTGTTATAATGGACTGAATAGTGAGATTGTTTAATGTTTGCGTAAAAGAGTTGAATGTAACATAGGACTGAAGTGGTGCTTGTGTTGTTCCACTTTACAAAGGAAAAGGAAAATATGAATGAAGCAGTTTTAGAGGGTAGCTGGAAAAGCATGTGGGGGTGTTAAGTGAGAGGATTAGTAGGATAATAGGGAGAAAATGATGGAAAAGTGTGGTTTAAGGAAAGGTAGAGGATGCGTGCATAAAATCTTAATTGTAAGGTACACATATGAGAAGTTTTCGGCAAAAGATAATGATGTTTTTTGGGCTTTTATAGATCTGAAGAAGGCTTATGACAGGAACGACACGAAGACATTACTGGAGGTGGTGCAAATGCATGAGAAAAGGAGAAAGTTATTAAGGCTGTGAAGACCAGTTAGAATATTCTGAGCAACAGAGCTTGATTTAGAGCTGGGAATGATGAGAGTGAGTTGTCTGAAGTGGAGTGGTTGCGCCAGGTTTGTGTAATGTTACCATAGTTGCTCAACATGTAAATGGATGAGGTGGTACGTGAGGTAAATGCAAGGGTGTAGCGGCTGGAGGTGGAAGGTGAGCCAGTTGTTGTTTCCAGATGACTTCATATATATATGTATATATATATATATATATATATATATATATATATATATATATATTATTAATATGCATATATATATGTATATATATGTGTATACAATATGTAAAGATATGTATATATATGTATATATTGTATAAAAGTTCACAATGATAAAATAATATACCATACAATGGGTTTCTTTAGATATGCAATTTCTCTAATTTTACGTAAATCAATTCCTAAGATATGTAAAGATATGTATATATGTATATATATATATATATATATATATATATACATATATATGTATAAATATGGTAGATGCAAAACACAGAGGAGACCTGCAAGATGTGCGATGCTATAGAGGCGCAGACTGCAGCACAGATCACCTACTACTAACGGCAAAAGTAAAGGCGAGACTTAAGTTAGAGAAGAAGATGCGAAACGAACCACAAAGAAAATTTGAGACTGTGAGATTAAAACAACTAGAATTAAGTAACCAATACCAACTGGAAATCAGAAACAGATATGAGGTGTTAATGATGACAGAAGAGGAAGAAATGGATATGGAAGAAGAAGCAAAAATGCTGGAGGAATGCATAATCAAGTCGGCAGAAGAGATTATTGGGTATAAGCAGAATAATAGAAGAGAGGAATGGTATGATGAGGAGTGTGCAAGTGCGGTAGAGGAGAGAAAGAAAGCTAGACAGAAGTGGCAAAAAACTAGGAGTGAAGAAGATAAAGAGGATTTTATACAAAAGAGGAGAAACGCAAAGAGAATCAAGAGACGGAGGAAAAGGGAATTTATGAACAACAATCTGGATAAAATCGAAATTTAGGAAGAGAAGGAAAGATAAGAGAACAATATGCGGTTATAAAGAAAGTCAGAAACGGGTATAGACCCAGAGTAAATATGGTAATACACCAAAATGGAGTCATAGCAACCAGAGAAGAAGAAATCTTGAACTGTTGAAAAAATTTCTTCAAAGAACTTTTGAATAGGCCAGAACCAGATACACCATATGAGGAAGCAAATGATGATAATATTAATGAGGAAGAAGTAAGGGAACCAACAATTAACGAAGTAGGAACGGCCATAAAGGAACTAAAGAATAATAAAGCACCTGGGGAAGATGGAGTAGTGGGAGAACTTCTTAAGGCAAGAGGAGAGTACTTGAAGAATATTATATACCGACTTATTTTAAGAATATGGAGAGAGGAAAAGGTACCCAGAAAGTGGAAGAAAGGAATTATTATACCAATACTGAAGAAAGGAGACAAAAGGGTATGTGAAAATTACAGAGGCATCACACTACTACCCTGTGTATACAAAAGTTTTGCAAAAATACTTTATAGGAGACTGACCCCCTATGCAAATGAAATATTAGGCGAATATCAATGTGGCTTTAGAAGGGGGAGATCAACAACAGACCACATGTTTACGATCAGACAGATACTGGAGAAGAGCTGGGAGTTTAATATAAATCACTGTCATATGTTTGTAGACTTCAAACAAGCATATGACAGTGTACACAGATCATCCATGTGGAAAATCCTCAGAGAATTTGGAGTACCAATCAAAATTGTAAACTTAGTGAAGGCAACGTATGATGGCACAGAAGCACAGGTGAGGGTTGGCAACAAGAAGACAAAATTTTTTGAAATAAAGAGTGGTTTGAGACAGGGGTGCGTTCTATCCCCACTACTGTTCAACCTACTACTAGAAAGAGTGGTAAGAGCAGTGGAGAGAGATAATGTTGGAGTAGAGTTCGAGTCTGGGAGAGGGAATATGTTGGCGTATGCCAACGACGTCGACTTAATAGATGGGACTATAGATGGAATAAAAGACATGTTTGGAGATTTCCAAGAGACTGCGAACAGAGTAGAACTGCTGGTGAATACTAAGAAGACAGAGTTAATGCATCTAACCAAAAACAATAGCAGAGAAAAATATATTGACATCAATGGTGTGAGATATGAAGTATGTAGAAACTTTAAATATCTTGGATCAATTGTAACAGACAAAAACCTGATGGACACTGAAATAAAATCAAGAATTGCATCAGCCAACCGATGTTATTACAGCCTCCAAAATACACTGGGAAGAAGGAGCATATCAACAAAGACCAAACTAAGAATATATGATACAATAATAAAACCCATTCTATTATATGGATGCGAAGCCTGGAGCCTGACTAAGAAAATGGAAAAAAAGTATTTTTGTATTTGAGAACAGTGTACTAAGGAAAATTTTGGGCCCAGTATTCAACGAATTAGACCAAGAATGGAGAAGGCGGCATAATGAAGAGCTAAGGGAAACATCAGGCCAAATAAATATCATAAATATCATAAAGTCAAGGCGACTGCAGTATGCCGGCCACATTACAAGAATGGAACAAGAAAGAATACCAATGAGAGTGATGATGGATGGGTCGGTAGGAGGAAGACGTTTCCCAGGAAGACCACGCAGAAGATGGATGGACAACGTGAAGGAGGACCTGGAAAGGGCTGGAGCAGATGTCCGGGATTGGATGACAGTGGCACAGGACCGTAGAGTCTGGAGGCATTTGTATATATATATATATATATATATTATATATATATACATATACATGTATATATATACATATAACATACACACACACACACACACACACACACACACACACACACACACACACACACACACACACATATATATATATATATATACAATACATATATATATATATATGTATATATACACATGTGTATATATATATATACATACATACATATATATATATATATATATATATATATATATATATGTGTGTGTGTGTGTGTGTGTGTGTGTGTGTGTGTGTGTCTATGTGTGTCTGTGTGTGCGTGTGTGTTGTTATTGTTTTCTGTTCATATTTGCTATTCAGTTTGTCACGTACATTTAACCTTTTACTCCTGTTCGTATTCATGGCAAACTTTGCCAAATAAAGTATGGAAATTAGCCTTATGACCAAATGCCTATTTCCTTGATATATTCTCTCGGATTGAATTGTCTTACCTTCAAGTTGGACTGAATATTCAATCTTATTTGTCATAATATAGTCAACATATATATATATATATATATATATATATATATATATATATATATATATATATATATATATATATATATATACATATATATATATACAGTATATATATACAGTATATTTATATATATATATATATATATATATATATATATATATATATATATTCTTGCTTTGTTTAAACTATTTTGGAGAATTTGGATTTGGTTATGTCTCATTGCATCTTAAGGCTGAGGATAATAGCTCATATTACGTGCGGTCGATGGAATTCAAGTAGTTCATATAAAGAACCACACCACAGAAAGCGTAGCAGCAAAATACAATCGGCCAGAAAATACCACAATCGGAGCCTGTGGCCTCGACAACGAGCGTTTCCGCTTCCAAAGAGTTGTTTCGGAGATTTGAAGCTTATTATATAGTTACTTGGAGTAACACAGTTGATACTTAACTCATGAAAAGGTGGATTCATTAGATCAAGACTATGCTATGGCCTACCAGCGGCTTGTCCATCATCTAGATAGATTGTAATGAACTAGAATAGAAATCCATAAAGCATTTCACTAAGAATATTGGGTCAAGGCATCAGAATAAAGT
>NC_134784.1:51198163-51203163 GCF_046742065.1 Oratosquilla oratoria | reverse complement strand
GTGTGTATGTTTTTATATGTTCATTTGGCGCGTATATATGTGTATGCTCTAGGATGCTAAGCTATGTGTACTCGTGGAATGTACTTAAATTCCTATACTTGTATTGGACCTTGCAAGTAATCACCTTTGTGATTGCACATACATGCATGTTCCATAGCAGCCAATTTTAGCTAATACATTTTGCAGTCAGAGGAAGATATAGAAGGTCATGGTGGCTTCTGGGCTGCGATGGGGAGGGAAATTAGTTCTGAGCAGCTATTGTATTTAGGAGCATATCTATCTTGAGAAGAACACGTCGATTTTGACAATGTACTCGTATTCAGCCATCCAAGGCAAATGATAATCGTAAGCTGCCATTACTGAGTCAAGCATATTACTACCCCAACCGTAAAATCTATCTTGAATATTTTACTGTGCCAAGATAAGAGGGAGGGAGGAGGGTGGAGGGGAGTGGAATATATAGGTAATGGAATAGGTGCGAGTGGTTTCTATGCCTTTTCTTTTTGGCTACCCCCCGTGTAAGGGGAAAAAGCCTCTGGTATATGCATGTATGATTTTTTTTATCTATCCAAGATGCAGGCACTTTATTCAGGTAATAAGGAACCTTCTGGAGGAAAGACGTTCAACAGTTCTCTAACCTATCTCTCCCTGCTGCCTTTTACGTCTTTAGTATTCATTTAAACTGTGAATAGAGAACTATTCACCCACGAAAAAGCTCCACAGCAAGCAGGTGTGATGCTCGTCTTTCAGTGCTTTAGTGCTGCAGCCAGAACACATAGATTTGTTAACATAAAAGAACAGAATTGTAAAATATTGAGGAAGTAAACGAATTGGAATAAACTGGGTTGGGCATTATGATGGCGCTATGGCGCTTACGGCAAGATGTGTTTGATGACAACCGGAGCCTTCGACTTCATCCTAATTGCCCAGAATTTGAGGTCAAGTAGCAGGTTTGCGTCGTGTAAACAGGGATAAAAATCAACCATCATACATCTAAGGGACTGGATGAAAATTTGAAAGGACTGAGGACATCTTATTGCTGGGAGAGTTTTGTGTATTTGCGTCTAGGAAACTTAATATGTGGACTATCCTGGTATGCCTACACATCTACACTCGTTCATCGGAACTCTGACAACTCAAGTGATTTTGTTCTGTTTACCAAAAGGTACTTTTATTTAGTTTACAGGAACCTCCAGTCTTCAAAAAGTAAAGAATGTTAGGACCTGCCTACCTGAAGAAATGTGGCTTCCTGTTCCTCTGTATGTGATTAATTTAGGTTATGTTGGGAGGAGGAACTGTCAACCACTACAATGCAGGGGAACCCGCGCTGCAGTTCCAGGACTGGCGGCTCGCCAAGATGGACCATCCACACATCTGTCACGGCTTCGACAAGTCGAATAGCTGCCACCTCCCCTACATTCTCGTTCCTTTCTCTTTCTCCTACTATTACTCCTCCTCCTCCTCCTCCTTCTCCTCCTCCTCCTCCTCCTCCTCCTCCTCCTCCTCCTCCTCCTCCTTCACCTTCTTCTTATCTTTCTCTTCCTGCTTCTCCCTCCCCAGACTTTCTTCTCCTTTCCCTCGTCCTCTTTTTCTTTTCCATTTCATCATCGTCATCCCCTCTATAATACTTCTATTCTTTATTTTCCCCTCTCTTCCTCCTTCGCTTATTCTTTTTTCCTCTTTTCCTCCCCTCTCTTCATTACATTCTTCTCTCTCCTCCTTTTCATCCACTTTCTGTCCTACTTTTTCATCCGTCACTTATCTTGCTCCTTCCTCTCTCTTTTTTTTTGTCACTTCCAAATTATTTTTCCTTCCGTATAATACACGGTACTCATCTATTCACATATATCAAAAGTTTCTGATATCAATACTGTTTAATCGAGAAAAATATAATGATACAAATATTTTCATACTAAGTGAATATATATTTCTTCTGGGGTAAATGTGAAATTTTCACATCAAGAGGCGGAAGAAGTTACACCTGTCTCCTTCAGATACAAAATAATTTCTGGTTCAAACCACAGGAGTTGCAAGACCTTCGTGCAAAAAGGGTAGGAAGCTCCCAACTTTTCCCAAAGGCTTTGCATATTTCCGGAGCTCTACAGTTTTCACTGTATATATATATATATATATATATATATATATATATATATATACATGTATATATATGTGTATTACATATTATATATATATATATATATACATATATATATATATATATATGTATATTACATATTATATCTATATATATGTATATATGTATATTACATATTATATCTATATATATATATATATATATATATATATGTGTATATATATATGTGCATATATATATATATATATATATATATATATATGTTGAGACATTCTGACAGGTTGATGTAAGCGGAATAGGAAACACAGGAGTCTTGGTCTTGAGTTTATTCCTGACTAGTTTCGCAGGTATGCTTTTTCAAAGGAATATGTGTACAAACGGGCTGTGGGCATTATATACATGGGGTGGACCTCATCACCTCTCCGAGTTACCATAGTTGGTGGCGAATGTGAACATCACATTGTGGCTCACGTAACAATGAAGACATTTTTACAATTAAATATGATAACACTAATACCAAAGAAATTATTAATAGAAAATGTAACAATAGTAATGATAACGATGAAGATAAATATTTAAATAATAATATTAACAATAATAACAAAAATGATAGTAGCAATACAGGAAATAATAACAATAAAATAAAAGTAATAGTAATAAAAACAATAATAAGAATAAAAACGATAATACTAATAACCAAGAAATTAAAATTATTAATATTAATTATGACAATAATGGTGAAAACAATGATAATAAAAACGAAAAATTTAATAAATATTTAAATAGTAACAATAATAATAACAATAATGATAATAAAGATAATGAAAGTAATAATAATAAAGATGGTAATAATAAGAATAAAAACGTAATGATAAAATTATAAATATATAATGATAGAAATAATAAATAAATAATAGTTATAATAACAATGATAATAATAATAGTGTTGAAAATAAATATTAACAAATAGCATTAAAAGAATAAATCATGATAAAAAGTTGGGGCAAGGTAGCATGGAGGAACTTCAGAGTGAAAGGAAGAAAGCTGGAGAGGGTGGGCCGAAGTGGGAAAAAGGTATCTACTTAGGGTCGGGGGGTCTGGGAAGCCATTCTTGGAGGGCAAGTGTCGCGGTAGATTTTGTCCATTTCGAGTCACCAGTTCTCTTGTTTGTGTTTTTGTGGTTGGCAATGTAAAGTGATTCAATTATTTTCCGTTGTTTCTTGTGTAGTCCTTTAGCTAGAATGGTGGAACCCTCCCAGTTAGGCAAATGTCCCTCTGTGTCAATGTGGTTAACTAGAGCGTTGGTTTCTCGGTGGTGTCTAATGTCCGCTTTGTGTTCCTTGAGTCTGTTGTTAAGTCCTCTGTATGTCTCTCCGTAGTATGCACAGTCACATCCTTTGCAGGGAATTTTGTAAACGATGCTATTGTCACGGTTTGTCTTGGTTCTGTTGGTGGTCAAGTGTCCTATTTTCTTCCCTGTGTCATTTACTATGATGAGTCCTGTCTGTCTCAACGTTTTGGAAAGCATGTGAGAGAGGCCAGAGTTAGGAACCACAAGGTATCGTAAATCTGTCCTCTCTTCACATCCTTTCCTCTGTCTGATTTTAATGGCTTTCCGTAGTGACGTCCCTAACATGCCCTCTGGGTACCTTAGGTTCCTGAACGCAGTGGTTACGTATTCAATTTCCTCTTGTAAATACTCCTCGCTGCATATTCTAAGAGCCCTAAGGTAAAACCCAATGATAACCCCTGATTTGGTCTTCTCGTCGTGTGCGCTAAAATAGTGGATGAAGTCGTCTTTGTTTGTCGGTTTACGGTATACCTTGAACCTAGCGCTGCTGTCCGATCTGATGACGACAGCGTCTAGGAAAGGTAGGGAACCGTTGGTCTCTTCCTCTACTGTGAATTTAATTCTTTTGTCCACGTTGTTCAGTTGTTCCAGTATGTTTCTTGTGTCGTTTGTTTTGTGTGAAATGAAGAGGATGTCGTCAACATAACGGTACCACTTGGAGTTAGCTGGGACGATATGCAGAAGGTGGTCCCTTTCCAAAGTCTCCATGTAGAGCGATGCTGCCACCGCACTCAATGGAGACCCCATTGGAAGCCCCTCATGTTGTCTGTATTCCTTTGTTTTTAACAAGCAGGAATACAGACAACATGAGGGGCTTCCAATGGGGTCTCCATTGAGTGCGGTGGCAGCATCGCTCTACATGGAGACTTTGGAAAGGGACCACCTTCTGCATATCGTCCCAGCTAACTCCAAGTGGTACCGTTATGTTGACGACATCCTCTTCATTTCACACAAAACAAACGACACAAGAAACATACTGGAACAACTGAACAACGTGGACAAAAGAATTAAATTCACAGTAGAGGAAGAGACCAACGGTTCCCTACCTTTCCTAGACGCTGTCGTCATCAGATCGGACAGCAGCGCTAGGTTCAAGGTATACCGTAAACCGACAAACAAAGACGACTTCATCCACTATTTTAGCGCACACGACGAGAAGACCAAATCAGGGGTTATCATTGGGTTTTACCTTAGGGCTCTTAGAATATGCAGCGAGGAGTATTTACAAGAGGAAATTGAATACGTAACCGCTGCGTTCAGGAACCTAAGGTACCCAGAGGGCATGTTAGGGACGTCACTACGGAAAGCCATTAAAATCAGACAGAGGAAAGGATGTGAAGAGAGGACAGATTTACGATACCTTGTGGTTCCTAACTCTGGCCTCTCTCACATGCTTTCCAAAACGTTGAGACAGACAGGACTCATCATAGTAAATGACACAGGGAAGAAAATAGGACACTTGACCACCAACAGAACCAAGACAAACCGTGACAATAGCATCGTTTACAAAATTCCCTGCAAAGGATGTGACTGTGCATACTACGGAGAGACATA
>NC_134784.1:51185663-51188163 GCF_046742065.1 Oratosquilla oratoria | reverse complement strand
GTGGGAGACGAATCGGAGCGGGTCTGGGATGAAACGAAGGGAGTAAAGGAAGTGCCGGGAAAGGGGAGGGATGCTGACAGCCATCCGCAGGATCATAGCGGACACGCAGAGGCGTATCGGAGTATCTATAATGTGGTTTCACTTTCGTTGTCACCACTGGCTTAGCAACTTTATTCTGGCTGTTGCCGGGTAATCTCATTCAGTTGAGTGAAACTTCCAATAGTCAAAATTTTGAAGGAGTTAGGCTTCATCACCTGGAGGGTTCATCAAGTAAAGGTCGCCCACAATGACGTCACTTCTTGGAACGACCATTCGCAGCATACGTAAGTACACAGGATTACTATTAGTCAGGAAATTATCACATTGTCTGAAGTAGATTAACAAACTCTGACACCGGGACTCGAAGTCTTGATTCTGCTTTTCACAAGATAAGGACGTTACCGTTGTACCACGTTGACCGTCTTATAAAAGATCTGGAACTTGGCCTGACCATTTTTCCAACGACACTCGCGTGATACAGTATGTAATCTTAATTTCATCGAGTCGTTATTCAGGCAAGCCATCCGACAAGATTGTGAAGTTATGACAAATGGTTAACAGAGCTTGTTAATCCATTTGTCGTAACTTCACACAATTGTTTGAAGTATATATAGTGTGGGCAGGAGTATCGACAAAATGGTGTAGTGGTTCTGACATAACTACAAACTCGAGTGAAGAGGAGATCTGAAGGACTCATCAACCGGCAGGAGATCGAGCAGAATTGAAGAGAGGAAAGGAGAAAGGAAAGGATCACAAAGGAGCCAAAGAAGAGAGGAATTTCGGCCTTGAATAAACAGAATATTACACCACAAGTGAATGAAGTCGTCTGGTGATAATTTGAGACCCTGTTCACACTAGCGATTTGAACCGCGCAGAAACCGCAGTGGTACCGCATAGTCAAGGAAATATTGCGTTGTTGTGTGTAAACGCTTTCATTGACTTATATCGCAACTGAAACGCCGCGGTTCGAACAATTAGTGTGAACAGAGCCTTAGTCTTACTATCTGAATAAAGGATTGATCGAGATAACTCTAGACTGATTTATGTTTAACCCTTTACCTGGTAGTAGGCCCTTTAATTGATGGAGATCAATTCGCAGCAATCAGAAATATCTTAGTGTACTAACAGATAAAAGTCTGAAGACTAGGGTGGGAAAAAAGTAAGGGTTATTGGATGGAGAAATAGGGGAGGCAGGGATTGAATAGTATCCATGTTTGGGGAGTTTAAACAAATTTATAGGTGGGGGAAGGTACAGATGGCAAGATTGTGACGCTGTTGGTGGGTAGTCTAGTTGAGGTAGTGGTAGGGTCATATAGGGTTGTGGGCTGGAGTGGGGTTGGGAGAATCGCAGGGCGAGGACGAGGGCAGAATGTATACGGCCATACAATCAATAAAGAACGAGGAAAAATTGCATCGCTACATGAAGGGTCGAGTGATTTCGTGCGCAGCACTAGAAATCCGCGCCGAGTACGGTTTTATAGAAAAATATTCTATGGTGGGGTCTAAAGGAGAACTACTTTCATTATGGGCAATAGCAAAACATAAGTAACAATTCCTCAGACCCATAAGTCCTGTGATTGTGCACACATTGGCCCTGGCTGGGTGAGGACAACACGGGTTGGCTGTAGGATACAAGAAATCGAGAGCAACTTTAACTTCAGGTAAAGGCATCAGAAAGGCTGTGGAACCTGAACAAAGCACCGCTGGTGGATAATGTTTCAGAAAATGGTTCGATGTGAAGAAACAGTAAAACCAAGCAGTGAATGGGGTCTTCCCTGTTTATTTTACGGATACCAACAACTGCTCACTCTTCACTTTACTGTTGTCTTCTTAAAAACATCAATGCAGGAAAACATTAGATATATACATATATGTATCTATGTCTACCTATCTAAATATCTATCTGTCTGTCTACCTATCTATCTATCCACATACGTGTATATATGTATATATATATATATATATTGCATATATGTAAACATATATATACATACATACATGTATACATATATATATATATATATATATATATATACATATATATATATATACACATTTACTCTTACTCCAATGGCTATCAGGACTGCAGTCCCTTCAACGCTTTCACTATGCCTCTCCAGACCAATCTGTTCTCCGCTGTTTCCTTCCAATTTTGTAGGTCAGGCTTAATGCGGGCCAGGTCATTCGCCGCTCCATCGCTCCACCGGTACCTAGGTATTCCCTGGGGGTGTCTACCCCTTATATTTCTCTCCATCACCATTTTTGGCCATCTTGTTGGCTCCATCCTGGCACAGTGACTGGCTCACCTTGCCCTTCTCCCACTTGCGATATTATGCAGCATTTGTTGTCCTGTCTGTTCTCTAATTTCCCTATTGTGTCTTCGTCTCCATTCTCCCGATCCCCCATCATACACTGGGCCCAGAATTCTTCTAATAATGGATTTATATATATATATATATAT
>NC_134784.1:51175663-51183163 GCF_046742065.1 Oratosquilla oratoria | reverse complement strand
ACTAATAATAAAGGATAATGAAGCAACTAATAATAAACAAACAGACAAATAATAACAAACAAATAAACAAATAGTAGGTGCTTATCTAAACGAATCATAAAGCTTTGAACTGAATTACATTGCACTGCCTCTGCAGGAAGTTTATTCCATTCATTAACTACAACTCCAAATTAGATATATTCCCTGAGAGATTGAGACCATTATTTCTTGTCGGATTCTCATTCAGTGTGAAATTTTGTCACGTTTGATGTCAGTTCCTTTTAGAATCTTAAAGGCCTGCGTCAAGTCACCTCTGACTCACATATTTTAGTAAATTTTCGTATGATTTATATATATATATATATATATATATATATATATATATATATATATATGTATATATATATATATATATATGTATATATATATATATATATATATATATATATATATATATATATATAAATACCACAATCACCGTTGATGTGACAACATTTTATGATTACAATGACGAATTATCCCCGTTACTTTATTGAAAACTCCCTCACCCGAATACAATCGTGTATCATCATTGTGAATAAAATCCGTCAATGAGATCCCAGTGTTATTGGGATTAATCAAGGCAAACCTAACCTCTTCAATAATCCGACCGCACCTGTGCCGAATCCTCTGTAATACCACAATCACCACCACTGACACTATCACCTACAACACAGACATCGCAACCACTAATGGCACCACAACCGCTACCGCAACCGCAACCGCAACCGCTACCACCACCTCAGGCCACCATCACCACAGTAGCCCTGGTATCACCGCATCTTTTGTTGACACGCATTTTATACTCTTCTATACCTGGCGCCAATTCGCCAAAATATTCTTTCGAGGCGGGAGCGTAAAGGCGCTTTTCCTGTGAGACATTGATTTTGCCTATAGGGAAGGATGTATTAGCAAGGGTGAATGGGGTTGGTCGCTATGGCGGACGTGGTGGTGAACACCGTTGTGACGGTGGTGATGCCCGCTTTGGAGATTATGGGATTATAGTCGCTGTGGTGGTGATGACCAATGGTGAAGAGGTGTTGGCTGCTTTAGTGGTGAAGGTTATTGGTGTGGCAGTCATTGTGGTTAAAAGTTCAGTTACTGCTCACTAAAGCTTGCCACAGCCAAACAATTTCATTCATTTGCATGGAATCCCTCAGATAAGAAAACACATACATTCGGTAAAGGGGCAATGAACATCTTTTGGATTGACTGATATGTCAACTCTATCAAGCCCGGAGTCATAGTCTATTATTTTTACTTTCGACTGATCTAAAAAAAAAAAAAAAAAAAAAAAAAAAAAAAAAAAAAAAAGAAAAAAAAAAAAAAAAAAAAAAAAAAAAAAAAAAAAAGAAAGAAAAAAAAAATATTCAGCTGAGTTTCGAGTCCTTCCTTCAGTTTCATAGATTTTCTTTTTGTCCACCGAAAGAAAATGCATATGGATCGGTGTTTCGAAAACTTCATGACCCCGACCTCTATAAGCCTTCTGAAATCGTATTAATTTTCAACATTGCAAATGCATTATTTTAGAATTGAAAAGATTAATCACAGCAAAGAGTGCAATAATTATAAAAAAGATATATTATTGTTTATTAATGTTTAATAACAAGGATTGATTTAATCATGTATTTTAATGAGAAGGATGAATTTTTTCTAATACAAGTAAATCAGTACGAGGGTTTGTGTGGCTGAGTGTACATACAGTTATACTCTCCATGACCCCTAGATAAAGGTTCATGACCCTTTAGGGGATCACGACCCGTAGTTTGGAGTTTGGGAACCCTTGATATAGATAAGTTAGGATGGAAAGGTACAACGTTATGATACGGTGCCTGACACTGGTTGCCTTGGTTCATTAAGCAAAGTGACGTACATTCAAGATTTCTTCTGGTCAAACCTAGACAATTTGATTCGGCATGTAAGCGTCTTCGTAATAAAATGTATCTCGATTGATACATTGTTAAATTAATAAAATGATCTGTTCTTGACAGGAGTGTCAATGAATTAAAGTGGTTGGGAATTTTATTTGTTTAAAGTAAAGAGGATGGTGGTTAGTGATATGATTGCGATGGTGGAGATCTAGGTAGTGGTGGTGTTGGTGTTTGTGAAATGAAGAATATGATGTCCTCGTCACGTGAAATACAACAATCTTATTGCATGCCAATTGGTAAGAGGCTTACACCGGGAACCGCTTAACTGTGACCAAAGCCGTTGCTCAGTTGGCTTGCACGCTTGAACTCAGCTCCATGGTAGTACCAGGCGAGTGCGATGCTCAGTGCTTCGCGAAGCTAAATAAAAACATTGTAAATAATGTAGTGTATAAAGGTGGTGAAGTTTCAGACGGAGATATATGGTAGTATTGATGGTAGTGATGGAGACAGGAAGAGTGTGGTAGTAAACGGGTTTGTCGAAGCTGCCTTTGTGAGTTTCTGATGATACTATATTTCGTCTATTTTAACTTGACAAACAGAAGGAAAAGATATATATTTTGTTTATGTATTAGACATCTGTGTAAAACTTAAAAGAATTCAAGTACACAAGCACGTGCGCGCAAATACGCACACAGACACACACGTATACATATACACACACACGCACACACACACACACACACACACACACACACACACACACACACACACACACACACACACACACACACACACACACACACACACACACACACACACACACACACACACACACACACACTCACATTCAGTCACGCAAACACTCAAGCATTCTTATACGCATGCACGAACGGACTCACACACATTTCACTGATTATCCTTTACCTCGAAACCTATCTCTTAGTGAAGGATTGCCATAAAGACAGATGAAGTAACCTAGAGAGGAATGAAATGGTCTGGTGGAATTTAGGAGGGTTAACTTGCAATATTCGAACCGTTCATATATCATGAATCCTGTAAGATAATTTTGTGTTGTATTACACATTTATAGGGTGCCTTAGTTTCAGTCTTGCGTTGTACCTGGTGAACTCAAGGAATAAATTCAGCTTTCACCAGTAGTAAATGGTACTTTTCTTGAGGGTCTTAGATCACTGGAAATAGCGGCGCCTGTCGTCAAAACTAAACGCTTCCTGCAGTAGGCCCCTCCTTGCCTTAGTCCATAACACTATTTATACATATCTAGCGTCACCCTGTGATCATGCGAGACTTGTTAGCGATCTAAAAGAACCCAAAATTCTCGCACAGGAATGTGTTCAGTAACACAAAAGTATCGTTAGGCTTTTGTGTAAATTATGCTCAAATGAGGGTG
Source organism: Oratosquilla oratoria (assembly GCF_046742065.1). Lineage (NCBI taxonomy): Eukaryota > Metazoa > Arthropoda > Malacostraca > Stomatopoda > Squillidae > Oratosquilla > Oratosquilla oratoria. The sequence continues at coordinate 51,179,866 of NC_134784.1, read as the reverse complement.
GTATTTAAAGATAAATTATAGCTATTTTATAAGAATAACAATGTATATATATATATATATATATATATATATATATATATATATATATATATATATATATATATATATATATATATATATATTGCGACTTCAAACACTGCTCATAATATTACAATTGGAAAATCTTAAGAGTTTTGAGTTTATTTTGCGCTGGCTCTGCTTGTCTAGGGTTAAACGCGAGGACAAAACCAGTAAATGTCGTCATCATAACAAAGGGATTAAATGAAATACTCATAACTTCTTTTAACTCAGTAGAGGCTGTGTCCAACCTCTGAGTGGATTCTCGGCGGAGGAATCATCGAAGAGAGGGATTGGATTCTAAGGACCCGACGATGTTTCGTTACAAATTGAACACTCTTCCCTCGCTCCCACAGGGAGGCAGGACTCCATGGGGACGATACCTGGACAGACTCTAAAAACTCCCTCAACTCACCGCTACTCTATCAACTCCATGTCACACCTACAATTATTATTATTTTTTTCTTATTACACGAGGATCAACACTCCGGCACCTGCCCTCCCAAACCTATAAATAATTGAAGATATAGAAACCAAACCAGGTTCCGTACAACCGCAACATGTACAAAACCATTAAATTACTCACATCCACGAAACGCATCACATGCAATTTATGATTCCATCTTGAATTTCCTAATCTAACTAACACAAATCAGTACATTGAGAGTTCTAGTTGCACCTATCACACAACACAAACACCTGCAAACACACTAACACAACACTTTGGTATACTATAAATAAACATAAATAGCAAGCCAAGCAAACACATGAAGCAGCTTCAATTCATGCATTAATTCAACACACATATAACATCAATCGAAGAAACAAAGCTAACATTACAATTAGAATTAGAAATTAATTTATAATTAAAACATTAACCACATTCACTAATTACATAACAGAAAGAAACAGCAACACATATCACAGAGGTGGACTCATCTCACTTATTCACAACAACATAGCTTTTTCCAACAAAATAAGGGACACTAAACAAACCATAAGAGAAACAGTCACAATGAAAACACTGATAAAGAAAATAACCGTCATAAAAAATATCTACATACCACTCACATCGTCAGCCCCTAAAGGCTACACACTTGAACTCTAACCATTTTGCTCACTAAACAGCCGTTGAGTAACAGATGATCACCCAGTCTGGCTTAGCACAACACAATGAAAAATTCCGGCACTCGTAAAGCGAGGTACTCGTAAAGCGAGGCACTATGATCAGCGGACACTTCGGGAAGTAGAAAGATGTGCGTAAAACAGAAACAAATACAGACGCCACCCCTCCCATTTCCGACATAGACGTAGGAAGAACATAAAAAACTATAAAATTCCATGCTGAAAACCTAGATAAGACCTCAAACATACATCTAAAGGACTGCGGCCCAAATGCAACAAAAGCTTCAATTGACATCTTCGACCACTCTTGGTTATGCAATAAAATTTAAACTTTCTGAAAAAAAGCTCATTGATATCCACGCTGACAAACTAACTGGTTAACCACCTGAATACCCTGCATTCTACAGACCTATTTTCCCATTGTTCATTCTATCCAAACTGATGAAAAGATTAGTAACAGAAACAATCCAAGGATACAATCCACTTTTGCAATCCAAAATACGTTCAAATACATTCTATGAGAGTCACTCCACCAACACAGTATGTATGAATATCACTTAAGTGCTGGAGGGATTTGACAAGAAAGCTCCACCAGAAACAAAGGTTATGGTAGCTATAAGTATAAACAAGGCATTTGACAATATTCCCGGACATATGCTGTCGTAAACATCAGAGTGAAATATCTGCACAACAACGACAAAAGATGGATAGCCAACTTCTTAGTAGAGAGCCAGTGTAGAGTTACGCATTTTTTCAGTGGTTAAAAGACTATACATTGGAGTCCCCCAAGGAGCAACTCTTTACCTAACCTCTTCATAAGTCCTCTCTCATCCACTGATCCAGAACTTAAAACCAAAGCACTCACCTAAGTAGATGATCTGACGATGATAACTTGACATGGCAAATGCAAAATAGATGCTAAGAACACCCAGGCTTACTAAGACAAACTAGAACAGATGCTCAGTGATGAATAATTATAGAATGGAAGCTTCCTCTTGGGAATCATCAGTAACACTGCTCACCTCAGAAGACCACGAATCAGAAAAAATCACACAACACTGAAACTAAACAGCCAAATCCTCCCATTTGAAAAGAAGCCAAAAACATTAAGCCTCACATCTGATACTTACATGATCTCCAGCCCACATATCAAAGATCAGACTAAAAATCAACAAGAAAATAGGCACATTAAAACCAGATATAATCATAGCCTTCAGAAAACAGGAGGAAACTCTAATAGCAGTCTCCAAACAATTCATTAAAACCACACAGCTTGATTCCCAGCAACCAGCACAACATGTATAGAATTTTTACAAATCATACAAATCAAAGCTTTGAGAATAGTAAAAGGGAGCACAATATTACCTCGATTAATCATCTGTACTCTAAAACCAAAAAATTCCACATAAAACATTAAAGAGAAACGATCGGCACACAGTTCTATAATAGAACTTTCAACGTATTCATCTCATCACATCATACAAGCACAGACAACAGAAAAAGGCTGACGTATCTATTGTGGCTAATGCCATACGATTTTTTTTTCATTAAAGGGCAAACGCGTGGTGATAAAATCACGTGGTACCAGCAAAAAAAAAAAAAAAAAAAAAAAAAAAAATACCGTAGGACAAATGAAACAGGAGGCTAATAGGGATGAAAGTAGTAGGTAGAGGTGAGGAGCTTACGCCAGGAGTCACGTAGCTACGGGTTAAGCCGTTACCTTAGACTGTTGGAGTAGTTAACAGTTACTGCTGGGAATCTGAGATGAGTAAGGGTTTGGAACCCAGATCTAAGCGAATGCGAGGCCAGCACACAAGATGAAATTATACCTTGTACGAGTGTTTTGAGTTAGTGGTGATTCTCTTCATTACAGCTGTTTAATTTTTTTTTCTTAATTCTCAGATTTTATTGAATTGCAGCTTTAATGTATTCATTTAATGTATTCATTTGCCAAGTTTTTGACTTGCATGGTTAGTATAATTTTTTCAAGTTAAGAAAGAAAGAAGAGGAAAACAACAACAACGGAAATATAGAAGTAGTTAGACAGATCTTGACGAAACTGAGGGCCACAGCAATGGTGGTACCAGCGTGGTCTTCATGGCAGAGAGGGTCAGGCTGTGCTAATAAAGGTGGCAGAGCTAATGAAGTTTCGGTGGCCGGAAGGAGGGCGTTGCGATAATGGAAGACGGAGCTTTTATGGAAGCGATACGGACGTGTCCTTCCGTCCTTGGCCCAGACTTACTCAAGCGAGCAGTCGTGGAAGCACTATACAAGCAAATTTTCATTCCACTCCTCCTCTCTTCCTTCATTTCTGTCCTCAACAGTGTCCCTCGTCTGAGCACATCTTTCCTCGTTTGATTTTAGTATGTTGCGGATGGTTCCTACCAAATTCTTGTTACCTATACTGCCATAAGATGTACCTCGCTGCACTGAGTTTAAATTTGGCCCACGGGGGTTGGAGGTTGGGTGGATTTTCAGACATCGCTTCATCCCAGAGCTGCTGTAATGGGAAAAGTAACGTTAATATATATTTTTTTCGGCTACCCGATGATAAAGGGATTGAAGGTTTTGTGTTTACTACCGTACTTATACTTCATTTTATTTCAGCAGCAGTCACCAAGACAACCAGGTCATGTTGCATTTTATCCTATGAATCTAACTCTCTAAAGAAGAAGTCGAAGCGTATTCTGCAGTCAGGAGAATTTGACTATGCTATGAGACCTCCAGCACTGATGTATTTATATTACCTTTCGATGATTATTCATCGTAACAAATTTGAGGACAGAGAGGAAACAGAAACGCGAGAAGAGCTTTGATTTTTATTACCGACGTTTCGATACTCTGGTCTTTTTCAAGTTACCTTAAAAAAGACCAGAGTGTCGAAACGTCGGTAATAAAACTCAAATAAAAAGACCAGAGTGTCGAAACATCGGTAATAAAACTCAAAGCTCTTCTCATGTTTCCGTTTCCTCTCTGTCGTCAAATATTACCCGTTGTTATGGACTGTGATGTACCGTCATT
>NC_134784.1:51148163-51168163 GCF_046742065.1 Oratosquilla oratoria | reverse complement strand
AGTGTTGGGGTAAACTGCTGCAGTGGAGGTGCTGTGCCTTGCTGCATTGCTTCTGACTCATGCAGTGGGTGGGGAAAGGGATGACCCTTGATTCACAAGAAGATAAGATAAGAGGTATATTAAATGTTGGATGGGTGTGGCATAAGGAAAGGTGAGGGTATGTTTTGACTGGCGAACTCTCTTATGAGGGAGAAGGTTCATTTTGGTATATTCGTATAATTTCAATGGGAGACTGCAAGGTTCGACGTATGGGTGATATTCTCTTGCAATTAATTTCGCATAGGATATATGGCAATTTGTTTTTTCTTAGGAGAGGTCTTGTCATGGTGGGGTCCCTAGCTACAATAATTCAAACTGAAATCCTTAGTTTGTCGATGCAAGAGGACGTGAACGTTTTTATATAATCTTCTTCAGTCAGGGGTCATCACTCATCAATGGATTTTCTCAGCATAAAAGAACACTGAGAATACTCGTATATTTATCAAACTCATGAACACATCTGGCCTCTGTTGAATATTAGAGGTAATCAAGTGCTTCAGTGTTATATTCATTTATAAATATTTTCATGAGAACATGATATTTACGAGGAAAAAGTAGAAAAGGGAGGTGCGCGCACATACATGCACAAACATATGTACACACACACACACTCACACACACCTAAACACACACACACACACACACACACACACACACACACACACACACACACACACACACACACACACACACACACACACACACACACACACACACACACACACACACACACACACACACACACACACACACACACACGCACACACACGCACACACACGCACGCACACACACGCACACACACACACACACACGCACACACACACACGCACACACAAGCACACAAGCACACACAAGCACACACACACACACACACACGCACACACACACACACACACACACACACACACACACACACACACACACACACACACACACACACACACACACACACACACACACACACACACACACACACACACACACACAGACACACACACACACACACACACACACACACACACACACACACACACACACACACACACACACACACACACACACACACACACACACACACACACACACACACACACACACACACACACACACACAGACATACACACACATGCGCACCTACACACACATGTATACATGTTGTCATATGCACATAATGACATGTTAGCACAAACGCTTAATGGTCTCTATAAAAACTGCTTTCATATAAACGCTTCATGCTCATATGCACGCGCGTGCAGCCATACGCACGCTCTCGCACAGAGACGCGCGGTCATCCACAAGCTATAGGCACTTTTTTTTTTCTTTGACTTTTCCCATAAAATCATCGACCCTTTTCCAGCGACTTCCTCCAGTCAACCTTGTCCAGGACCTGCGGGGCACAGTGGTTGCATGCTCTGCCATTCAGATTTTATATGGAGACTAAAAAAGAATTGTTTCTCTCGAAAATGTTCCGTCCTCCTCCCACTCACTCTATCTAAAGGTTTTGTGTAGATTTTCATGTGAAGAGGTTTCATATCTGCTCGAAGGTGTCCCGTGGTGAGACCTTCAGATCCAGCAACGCTGTGAATAACTTATTGTAGCTAACACCAGAATATTCAGCTGTGTGGTATATTCTGGATAAAATGGGAAGGATTATATTGGGATTCTCCTAAGGTCACCATAAATAACCAGTTGCACAATTTTTGCAATAAGTGGCCATGTCAATACTAATCGAAAACCTATATATTAGTGATATTTTTTCTTTTTTTTTCTTAGTTCCTAACCAAACATAGCGTAATGTAGCTTAACCTATCCTCACCTAATCTAACCCAACCCAACCCAACTTAACCTAGTCTAACCTAACCTAATTGTTCATATGCATCTGATATCCTATTTTCTCCCAAGTCTGCCCTTGATATGATAAGAATTGGCCAGTGTTGCCCAGGACAAATTTGAAAAGAACGTCAAAAAGAACTAATTATATTTTTTAGCGTCTTTCGTTTCAATAAAAAAAATCCCACATTTGCTAGTGTCTTATCTTGCCAATGTTCAATTTTCATTTTTTTTTTTACTTCTAACAAATTATTCCGCTATTCATCCATTTTCATGTCAGTATTCTTTATCATCTTTGGCTTCCCTGCCATTCCTTGGTGCCATACATCTTTTTTATTTCTTACCAATATTCTTATTTTCCTGTACATCTAAACATTTACCCCCTCCTTCGTCCCCAGTTCCCGAGAATTTTTGTCCTCCCTATTGTCACCTATTTCTCATTCACTTCCGCTCACTTTTATCCGATATTATGCAATATGCCCCTCCTCACACCTCTACTGTTAACTATTCTTATCCTAACGCCAGCTCAAATTCCTCTAGTGCTCCCCCTCGACAAAATTTCGTACTCTAGATTAGCGTTTCTCAATCTTTTTACCCTTGCGTAACTCTTAAAATAAATTGCATGTCTCAAGGAACCCCTGCGCAAAAAACAAAAAACAAAACAAAAAAAAAAAAATATATATATATATATATATATATATATATATATATATATATATATATATATATATATATATATATATACCATATCTTTCTCATTTTATTTTCATTGTAATAATAGGTTAGATAGGATGATGTCTATATTACATTATTACAATAACCAAGAATATATCGTGCGTGTTTAATTATATTACAAATATGAAATTAAATAAAAAATCAAAAGTGCGTTAGCTTATCTCACTTGTTCTCGCGGAACCCTTAGGGACCTTTTTGCGGAACCTTAGGGTTCCGGGAAACTCTGGTTGAGAAACGCTGCTCAAGATTATGATCTAGAGTAAAAGAAATTATCCTCCCTTCGGCCCTCCTACTCTATACACCAGGCAGATAAACTCTCCCGACTATTCTGCGCGGTGTGATTCCTCTTGTTCTGAACCATTCTCCTCCCACCCCTTCATCTTGTTGGCATTCCCCATTGCATCGTCGGGTCAATTCTCTTCTCTACTCTCTCCCTCTGTTACTAAGATCCTCTCACTATTACTCATAGTGATTCCTATTACTCTGAAACATTCCCTCTCCTACTTTTCCCTTCCTGTTGATTATTACCGTCCCATTCTCCCTTTCACCGGCCACGATTTTGCTTTCGAAAAGAAATTGTGACACAAAACCTACACTCCTCTTCCCCACTCCGACGTATCAATTTCACATTTCTGCCTAAAAGAGATATGTTTCAAAACTCCCATATTCCCAGCAATGAACCTATCTAATTATACTCTTTCATGTCTCATTAATTAGCTCATAAGTACTCTTGGGTCAATTCGGGATCTAATCGGATTATTGTTTTTTTCTTCTTTCTTTTCCCCAGAGTATATGGGGATTTTTTTTTGTCCGTTTCTTCCTCTCCTCTAACTGTTGATGCTCCTTCATGCTTTTCTCTGGAATTAGGATAATTTCATTCAGATTCATTTCGACCACACTGTCGAATTTTTTTTTTCTTGCCGCGTCGAGAACCCTCCAATACCTTCGCTTTGTATGCAAGCCAGAACCGGTGACTCTTTTATATCGAAACCTGAGTTTACTGCACATATTACTTGCATTGATCTTCACAAGTTCTTCTACTCATCCATGGCCTACCTTCCCGAACTGTTGGGAGTCTCCTCCATTTCTCGTATTGTTGAAATTTGTTTTCAAAAGAATAATATGTCAAGGTTGGTTGAAAAAAAAGACGTCTAAATTCTGTTTTTAAGGATTCAAAAGAACAACCTAGGAGTCTGCAGTCGTATTTGTGTTTTCATTTCTTGACAGAGTGAGCGTACAGATGTTGAATATGGCACGTGGCCTTTTGGTTCTTAACCTCGGAGACGCATAGACACATTCTATATCTGCTAAAGACTAACTACTCAATACAGTTTAGCCGACGAGTTTCGGCATGAAGAAAATATCGATAAATCCGGATGGAAGCCATTACCTCATTTACGTAAACTCGCATGTCATTGTTAAGGAAAAAACACATCGCATGCGACAGTGTTGAAAGGTAATGGATTCTCTCACAGCTTCCACTCGTTCTTCAATAGGATAATATGACTCAGGTTTTTACTTTCGTGTACTATTAAGAGCTTGGTTCTTCGGTCGTAGTCCTTCTTAAATCCCCGAGTATTTCTGAACTTCATGGCTGATCTGGTCCTTCACAATGTTTATGAGACTTTCAGAGACTGGAGGTCCTCCTCCTCCTCCTCTCTCTTACTGTGCTTTAGATATCCTCGAATATCTCTTCAAGATTCGCATACATTCTGTAATACCTTAGCTACTATGGGCAGTTGTAATGACGGTATTCATAAATGATAGGACGAGAGATATGTATGCAAATTTTCAATTACTTATGCAAAAATATTGACTGCCCTTATCTACTTTATCCCTTATCTGCAGAATTTCTCATAGTACCTTCCTGTTGACCCTGTCATGAAGCTTCTCCAGATCCACTTAGAGAATAGGTGGCAGTGAATTAGAGATTAGAAGAAGTGAAGAGTTTTAAGCACTGAGGATCACATGTAACAGGAGATGGAGGATAGAGGGTGGAGTTAAAATGCACGAGTACAATGGAGGACACAAGTAAGTGTTTTTAGTGGAAAAGAACTTGTCATTAGAGATAGGTATCTAAAGATGGATACAAAGAAAACACTATAAAATGGGGTATTCTGTCTACATCATTGTATGGGGCAGAAACTTGGAATTTAAGGAAAATGAAAAGGCGAAATTTGAATATAATTAAGATGATGCGTTTAAGAAGTACGATAAAGATGCTGAAGATGAAAAGAGTAAGAAATGAGATGAGGCGGAGAGAGGAAGTGGAGAGGGAGATGGCTGATAGGGTTCATCAAAGAATACTAGGAGGGTCTGATATATGAAGAGAATGAGTGAAGAAAGAGTAGCAAAAAGATTGTGGAAGGCAGAAGTAGATGAGTTGAACTAGAGGAAGACAGAATACAGGATAGATATGTTAAGTGAAGGGGGCCTTGGGTAAAAGGGGAATGTCTGTTGAGCAGGTTAGTGAGAGGGCACGAGATAGGTGAATGCGGATAATAATTGTGAATGGATGATAAACTATGAACAATTTGCGTGCCATAATCATTGAAATGTGTAGATTACCATATTCCTTTACCAATTCCATCCTCACATGTCTTTTTTTTAGATTCTTTTGGATGTCGAAAAGTTCGGTTCTTGCCTTGATTAACGCTGGGGACGACTAGTGATTGAATTCAACTCTAAGTTCAAAGTCTTTAAAGTATCTTAGTTCAGGGTTCCACAGATTTAGGAATTCATCATAAGATTTACATCATTGATTACACAGCTGATCACTGCACTGTAGGACTTTAAAACATCCGATGCTTCACCTACAGTGATTCCTATCTCCTTTGTGGCTGCTCGGCTCACTAGATTTAAGTCTAGTATCTTCGTAACAATACAATAATATGAACGCATGCGTGTTTGTGTATGTCCGTGTGTTTGTGTGTGTATGAGCATATATATATAAATATGCGTGTTTTTTATGTGTGTGTGTATGTGTGCGTGTATGTGTATATGTATATATATATATATATATATATATATATATATATGTGTGTGTGTGTGTGTGTGTGTGTGTGTGTGTGTGTGTGTGTGTGTGTGTGTGTGTGTGTGTGTGTGTGTGTGTGTGTGTGTGTGTGTGTGTGTGTGTGTGTGTGTGTGTGCGTGCGCGCGCGCGCTATGTTCATCCATCTAGGGAATGGAAAATGGTGTTTGTGTAAACAAATAAATATTAATACAGGAAACTGTACTGGGGAGTTATGTGTTGAGTGAGTGAAACATATGTGTGTTGTTATGTGGGGAATCTTGTACTTTTATTGATTTATTCCTAGTGGGATCCTGAAAAGGGGATGGTTGGGTTTTGATGTCAGTCCCTCTTAGATTTGTGCTATATGTGTGTGTTGGATTGGTTGTGCGGAATACGGTGACGGACTCCTTAGTATCAATGAGGTATGCTGTTTATACTGAGATGTACACAGGAAGAGGTTGCAAGAAAGTTTACTGTCTCTAAAAAATAATAGGAAAATAATTAATTTCTCAAATGAAGTGAAAGTGACGTAATGTGTGTAAAACGTAGAGGATAGAGAAGGTTTCAATGTTAGAATTATATACAACTATACAAGATAAAGCTCATGAAAGAAACGGATATCTATAGAGGAGACAAAGGCAACTACAAATATAAAAATATAGTCACTACAATAACAGCTAGAAAAAACAACAACAAGAGCGGATGTAAGGATAATTTTATTGAAAGGTATGTTGAAAAGTATTCTATTTTTGTTCAGAGACTTTTCGGAAAAAAAATGAAAAATAAAAAGTCGTGTTAAGATTGTATGTGCCAAATAATGTGTTGGTTCACCCAGTGATTAACCGGACATGAAGCCACGTTCACATGCAGAAGTTAGTGTTGTAGCAAGGTCACGCCTTCAAGAAATCGTTTTCTTTAGATTACGCGCACCATAATTAATTTCTGTATTAATAATTGTCACCCCGCTAAAATTAGTATTATGGAAATATAACATTGTTGAAATTTTTATGTACCAAATATCTATATGTAAATATCTATAAATATTAGTATCATTATTTTGTATGGTTAGAATTGTAATACGTAAATAAAATTGTTCGCAGTGCTCCTAAATGTACATTATACCCTTCTTGCATAAAGAATTCTATTCCGCTGCCAAGACAGCAGGCTTATTTGCCTATACCACGCATTTTTGTTCCAATAAAAAAATTCCGAGAGAATTGGAGTTTTCTTTATTTCATCCATTCTCTCACGGGCGAACTCCGTCACCGTTATGTAGTTACAGTACTACTACAGTGTTGACTTCTACCTGCTCTGGAAGTCCGAGCGCATAGACCGGTGTTTCCCCAAAATTTCCAGTACGTGACCCCTTTCAGTAGTACCAAACCTACTATGACCCCCATCTTTATAAGGCTTCTAAAAACGTACTAATTTTCAATATCGCAGATACATTATCTTGAAATTTAAAAGATTAATCACAGCAGAAAGGGCAATGAAAATACTGATGTTTATAAACAAGTATTGATTTAATCAATTATCTTGAGAAGGGTGCGCTCGTTTGCTTGCTTGTTTGTTTTCATACAAACAAGTCAATACGCGGATATGTGTGGCCGAATGCATACACAGTTGGACCCTCCATGACCCCCAGGAAAAGTCTCATGACCCTTTTTGGGGGGTCATGACCCGCAGTTTGGGAACCCCGGGCACACTGTCAGACGGCGCCGTTGGGACTTGTTGTTAGCTATGGCAAAGTCATTAGACTCAAAATGTGATGATAATATTCCAACCAGGGGGAGTTGGTGGTCGTTATATCAAGTTGTGGCTATCGTCAGGAGATTTTTATTAAGACAATTGAATTTGCCCGTCAACTGGCCGCATCCTTCACCGCCGCAGTTTGCCACCGGCAATGGAAAAAAAAAAAAACCGTCGAGTTTGTTTATACAAGCATATGCTGGCACGAGTTCCTCACTTACTTGTCAACCTCAGAGAAAGAACAAACCACATGAATTCCGGCTCAGGGGTGAGTAAGAGATTGGATTTATGAGGATAAGGATAGGGGACAGGATGGATAACGTAACTGGCAAGTTTAATGTGGAAAATAAAACATGGAATAAGGAAATTGATATTACAAATGTAAGTACAGTGGCAGAGATGAGTACGAAATACTTACTTTGAATAGTAGACTAATCCACAAATAAGTATGAGTAAGACCAGATGTTTTAGGACACTTGCGGAATATGTGCTAGTGGACAGAAGGCGGAAGGGGGAACGTTTGAATGTCAATGCTCTGAGAGTGGTGGACGAAGGAATAATGAATAATTCAGTGGTGGGAAGAAGAACAAGATGTAGGAGATGTAGGAGTAACTGAAGAAGAACAAGAACAAAAAGAGTAGGAAAGACAAGAGAGAGGAAAGGATAGGTGAAAGAAAATACAGGTGGACATTAAGAGAAAGCGCGAGAAAAAAAGTGTAGGAAAGCAAAGGACCAATAAATGACAGTTTTTGAAATGCAGGTGACGTGGGTAATGAAACTCAAATTTGGAACAAGGGAAAAAAACAAACAAAAAAAACTGAGTGATGGGATGAGAAAACGCAGAAACTGGAGGGAAAATTATAACAGAAGAGAGTGAAATACGAAAATGCAAGAAAAAATAATTAAAAGGTGATGAGAGGTTGATGAGAATCTGTGAAGACTCAAAAAACAGTCCTACTTTAATGAAAGCATTTTCTCCACGAAAGTCTAGGCAACTATTTACACCCTCACCATCTGTAGAGAACAGTAGATAATCCGAGAAAAGATGACAAATATTTCCTATATATTTGTTAGTATTCACGTAAGCATAACCTATTTGAAGATTTTCAAGCCTTAATTTTTGTAAAAAAAATTATAGAACCAAGCTGGTTAAAAGAGTGTTTTGGTCTGAGTTAACCTTTGTGTACCTAGCTGGAACTTAAGCGTTCTGTTTGGGTAACGCCAGACAGCTTTAGTAAGTTTACATAAACCATTGGACCCCAAACAGTTAACACATACCTCATCGTTGATACTCGATCATCGAAAAAAATCAGATCTAACAACACTTTACAGGACTTGTTCCGAATAACACCAGACAGCTTCATTCAGATATGGACAGTCTCCTTTGTTGAAAAGGGTGTACGATATATTTTTTCCTACCGTGTAGACTTAAGAACATAAGAACGTAATAATGAAGGAGACCGCAAGAGACCATAAGGCCTATACTAGGCAGTTCCATGTCCATTACCACCTGTCACCCCCATCCATAAAGTTGTCTAACAGTTTCTTAAAACTACTGATAGTTTCAGCGCTCACTACATGATCATTAAGTCTATTCCATTCGTTGACCACCCTATTAGTAAAGCAATTCTTGCCTATTTACTTCTTAAATCTAAATTTGTCTAGTTTAAATCCATTACTGCGAGTCTTGCCTTGTTGTCTTAATATGATGACCTTATTTGTGTCACCCTTGATCCACTTGAACACCTTTATTAGATGATCTCGAACTCTGTGTCTTACCAGAGATTTTTCAGGTTACAGTGAAGCACTTTTATCGTAAGCTCCAAACTTTTGTGACACAGTTGTACATAGTTGCTGCAAGTATGGCAGTGCGACCGAGATTCTAGTGCATCACATTAAACCCTGCCATATTGCAGCCACGGTAGCTTCTATTTTTATTTTAAGTGAATAAGTGTTATTGTCATTTAGTGACATTTCGTGTGTGTGTGTGTGTGTGTGTGTGTGTGTGTGTGTGTGTGTGTGTGTGTGTGTGTGTGTGTGTGTGTGTGTGTGAGTGAGAGAGAAGATATATATATATATATATATATATATATATATATATATATATATATGCACACACACACACACACACACACACACACACACACACACACACACACACACACACACACACACACACACACACACACACACACACACACACACACACACACACACACACACACACACACACACACACACACACACACACATATATATATATAGATAGATAGATAGATAGAAAGATATATATTCATACATCAGTGAAATAAAGGTAGATATGTTACAGAGCGAGAGTGTAGAATCATAGCATAAACATTATCGACATCACAAAAAAAAAAAAAAAAATCAGAATAAAAATCGTAGATTAGCTCTGATGGGGTGCATGAGTATGAGAGGGTTACAAGCAGTCGCTTCCCTATTAAACCTTGGCGCCACCACAAGCGGGATCTATTCATTAGTGAATATAATCTTAGTGAAATCACAACTACACTTTACTAACTACTGAACTGCCTAGCGAACTAAATCTGCCTTTATGGATACCGATTTAATTTTCGTTTGTGATTCCTTCGTCATTACCATCGGCATCATCGACAATTATAGCACGAACACTCACATCACTGACAGAGACAAGTGAATGATATATAATGGATTAAGATGAACATACCTGTAAAGACAGCACGTATTTATGTATTTTGTGTAAGTACTAACAAAAATATTGATTTCCTGTTTTTGATGACGTCATCGCCCCCGCCACAAACCCGGCAAAAATGCGACATCCTATGTAAGGGTGTTTTATAGGTGGAATCTTGAAGATCCGGTGGAATCCTTTAAATTCGGTGGAGTCCTTTAAATCCGGTGGAGTCCTGTAGATCCGGTGGAGTCCTGTAGATCCGGTGGAGTCCTGTAGATCCGGTGGAGTCTTGTAGATCCGGTGGTGTCCTGTAGATCTGTTAGAGTCTAGTACATCCGGTGGAGTCCTGTAGATTCGGTAGTGTCCAATAGATCTTTTAGACTTGTGTAGATCTGATGGATTTCTGCTGAAAGCCGCTAAAGGCCACAATCAAAGCCATCTGCGAAGCAGGGAACGGCGCAGCCGGTGGATCGTAAAAAAAAAAAAAAAAATCGAACAAACAGAAATAGTCGTATCAAGTTAGCTGATTGGGTTATTCCAGCCGAGGAAACAGATTAAAAGGACCTTGTATTGGTTAGATTTTTGTGAAGAAGGAGGCGGAACTAGGTCAAAATAACTTTGAAATAGAATAGACTGAGGCTCATTTTAATCTAGAGAGCAGTGGTTCCCAAACTGTGTTACGTGTACCGGTAGGGCCTTCCAAGTGATACTCGAGGACTTTCGGGGTCATGTGTCATTTTCAGCTTTTGGCGCCCCCTGGCATGATTTCCGATGTACTATGAGCACGCATAGACCAACTGTTGAAGAAACAAATGTATCCTCGCATCAAAATTTGATGAATAGGTTGTGCTCGTTGCTGTCGGTTCATTTGTATGTTCTACTTATGAATAAATTGATATCTGATCGAAATGTGTGTTCTTTCTAGAACCAGGTGATGCGTGGTAATGGTACGGAAAATCCAAGTGATATTCGA
The DNA here is from genome assembly GCF_046742065.1 of Oratosquilla oratoria. Taxonomy (NCBI): domain Eukaryota; kingdom Metazoa; phylum Arthropoda; class Malacostraca; order Stomatopoda; family Squillidae; genus Oratosquilla; species Oratosquilla oratoria. Next base: position 51,157,149 of record NC_134784.1, on the reverse strand, counting down.
TCAAAAAAGAAGAAAAAAAAAAAAAGTTTGGAAACCATTGCTATAGGGGTAATAAGGAACTGCCCGTACATGGCAACCTCATACCTCTATATCTTCGGTGATTTTATCTCGTAATTCCGTCTAAAGCTCAACGCCTCTTCTCTTGTCTGCCTCTCTACTTTAAAGACACAATCCGTTTAAAAGCGCCCTACACTTTCGGCGGCCAGGCTTTCCCTCCTACTGACCCCAAACACTTAAAAAAAAAAAAAAAAAAAAAAAAAAATCTCATTCACAGTTCCTGGCTCTCACTCTTTTTCACTTCCATTTTTCTCCACTCCGTCTCTCTTTGTCCACATTTCTCTTTCGATCCTAATTCTTCCCAAGCTTTGATTTCGTACGTGCTCTGTGTTCTACAATCTCTCCCTCGACCTCAGAAAGGCGCGTTTATTCCCGTGAAATAAGAGTCATACCACTACCCACAATACTTCAGGATTACTGTTCGAATTCACATTTATTTCTCTTCATCACCCCCCCCCTCACCCACAGTCATAAGGTACCTGCAGTGTGGGTCCTGTGGCAGCAAAGTTCATCCTTGGCCATGACCTTGTCAGGTCACCTCTGGGAATCCTTCCACTTTGAGCTTTCGTACCTTTCCTCCTCCCCCTCCTCCACCATCATCTTATCCTCTTCATTCTTTGTCGTCCTTCTTCATTTCTGCTCGGTCTGTCTTATACCCCCATTTTTCCTCCCTCTAGACCTCCTATTTTACTATCTTTTATTCCTTGTTCAACTCGTACACCCTTTTATCTTACTTTTCATTCATCTTTTACTGCCTTTTGTTACTTACCAATTATTTTTCCCTTCTACTACAAAGGAAGAGCATACCGACAGTAGACTTTCTGGTCCATAACTAGGTCGGATGCTAAGAATAGATAACTAAACGAAGAAATGAATAAGCAAGCGAACCTAACAACTGGTGGGCATTACAACGTATTTCTTAGCTGTCTGTTTAGATAAATATTATAACTTCGAATCGTACTACATTGCGCTGCCTCTACAGTAAGCTTATTTCCTCTATTGACTTCACGGTTGGCGAAGTTGTATCTACCCACTTCCAAATTAAAGATACGTCCTGACGTCTTGAGACATTTATTTCTAGTCTGATTCGTATTCAGTTTGAAAATTTCATTGCTTTTGATGCTGACAATTCCTTTTAAAATATTGAAGGCCAATATCGTCATCCCTGAGTCTAGGCTTTTTAGGGAAAATAGATTTGTTTGTTTAAGGAGATTTTCTTTGATTTATTTTTGATATTTGTAATCAGCTTTGAGGCTTACCACTGTACTTTTTTCAGTCTGTCAATGTATTTGATGAGATTTGGCGACCATATGGTCACAGCACATTCCAAATGTGGACGAACTAATGATCTATATAGCTAGTTGACGAAAATTGGACCCTTGAAACTAAAACATCTTGTAGTTCTCACTCCTACTTCTCCTGCTGGAATCCTCTTTTTACTGCCACTCTTAGCACACTCTTAGTACTCCTTTACCCTTTCTCCATCTGTTCTTTTTCTTTTTTCTTTGTCTCCTTGTCTGTCTTTGCTACTAATTCGAGTCTGGGTAGCTTCAAATAAAGTTGTTCAACTTAGATGTCACTGTTGCAGAGGAGTTAAGACTATCTCGATTGAAAATATGACATTATTGTGATGAAGCTACACCCGCGTTGCTATCTGTAAAATACATGCAAAACGATCCAGAATGCTACAGTGGCTCACCTTTGATAATGAAAGAACTTAGTTCTATACATAATTGAATTTTACTATGAAAGCTGTTTGGAAATATGTTTTGTATCCCTAACAAGAACTTAACTTGAGTAAATTAGCCTTTATTATTGTTATTTTTGTCGCTGTGGTTAGAAACGTTTTTATACTCATGTCTTGTCTAATAATAGAAACATTCAGCATAGCGACGGTCATTATATAAAAAAAATGGTCCCAGTATATCGATACATCATTTTTTGTTAAGTGCACGCCCTGTCCCATTTAAGATCATAAGGTGATACCTTAAATAATATAAAAGTTACCGGCCCTTAGTCAGTGTCAACTGCTTAGAAGTTTGGCGCCAACTCTCTCAACTTAAGGGAGAACTTAATCAGGAGTCGCTTTCCTACGAATGAAGTCTTCGTCTTTGTTTATGGCAAGGGTCAGCAAACTACAGCCCGCGAAGTTTGTTCTTCCGGATCGCCTCCCCACCTCACCTCCTCTTTTCTTATTCAATCCATTCCCGTAACCCCCCTCCTCAATACTTCTCAATCACTTTATTTCAAACACAATCAAATTTATCCTTTCTACCTCCTGTAAATTTCAAGTCTGATCCATACAGTGTCGTAGACACACTCAGTTCCTCATGCCAACTTATCTTTGCTTTCACACCCAGATATTTATCTGCCATAACAATTCTCATTCCCCCCAAGACATTTGTTTGTTCCCCTCACACTACCGTTTATCTCCACTCCCATTCCTCCTTCCCATACTACATGATGCCGTAAATATTCAGAACTATCCACTTTCTCTAGTGTCTCTTCTTTAAGACTTACCTCACCTCGTACGTCTCACCACCTTACTTTTATCCACATTTACTTTCAACATTCACCTCTCACATGCTCTCCCAAACTCCGTCACCAGTTGTCTTGGACCCTCCTCTGACCCAGCCACAATCGCAGCATCATCAGCAAACAACAACTAGCTCGCTTCCCACTTCCCTCCACCTTCACTAACCATCTCCAATTTCTTTTCTATCACCCTCACAATTACCTTGTGGCACACCGCATCCATGAACACGCTGAATAAACATGGTGACATAACACACCACTTGGGCAACCCTACCTTCACCTGAAACCACTCACTTTCACCATCCTAACCTTAGTATAAGCTGTTATTCACCTAACACCTTTAGACTGTCCTTATCAACTTTTTCCCTTTCCTGTACATCCGCATCACCTTCCACAATCCCTCCCTGTCAACCCTGTCACAAGTCTCCTCCTGACCCATAAAACCCTGAAAAATATAAATACCTTTTGCCAAAAACTTCTTGCATATATGCCTACTACTTTTTCTAAACCCAAATTGCTCTTCCAAAATTACTACCTCTGTTCTGCTCCTAATCCACTCAATTAACACCCTCCTATATGCTTTTCTAAATACATCCAACAGGGTGATTCATATAAAAATACTGCATTTATATTTGTATATTTTTTCTTTATAGAGTTAAACTATACAAACACTCTTCGAATTCTCCGGTCCCCTCCCCCCGTCCTTAGGTACACATTAAACATTCTTAGCAGCCGGTCCATCATAACAGTTCTTCCCTTTGTAAGGCACTCCACATGGCATCCATCCAACCGAAACATATGATCAGATTTCATCACTTTCAATGCTTTTTGTATCTCGGCTTTTCCTATAGTCCTGTCATTTTCTATCCCATCACAATCATTTTCTCAGCACCTTCCACTGATACAGTCAATCACTCCCGAGCCTCATCCATATGCAGCATATTTTTTTTAATATCTTTCCCACCTTCTCCATACCACCCTTACTTCCATTAACATTAGTCAAACTTCACCCTTTGCCCTTCCTTCTCTACCTGACTCAAATCCTCTCTCGCTTCACCTCTTTCCAAATACATCTTTCTATTATTTTCAAAATTGTCTCTTCAATTCTTACCCGATTCTACATATCTCCTCAACTTTGTCACCCTCAACTTGCGTTTTGGTTCCTCTCTCTTCTTCCTGTACCTCTCATAAACTTCCCTTTCAAATGATCCTCATGCTCTCACCTCTTTGCTTCCACCACCACCTTCAACCTGTCATCCCACCACTTGCTGCCCCTCTGTTACTTCCCATCCTCCTCGTCCCACATAACATCTTTGCGCACTTTATTTCTTCCCGTTCGAAACATGCTCATCCTTCTTTTACTCCTGCCTCCCCTCTATCTTCACCACCTCCTACACTTATGTCACAATTTCAGCCTCTAATTTTCTTTCTCTTTACTTTTCTCATTAATTCACTTACTCTCAACACTTCTCTACCTCTTTCCCTTTCCCTTCTTCTCCATTTCAAATACATTCTCATTTTATTTCTACCAAATGATGATCTGACAATCCTTTACTCTCTCCCCTGAAATCATAAATGTTCAGAGCTCTTCCAGTCATTCCTTTAGGTACCACTATATAGACCATTAACGACCCATTAACCAGCTTTACCTTCATCACCTTATTCATGTATGCATCTGACTGCCCCTCTTCTTAGATACATTGTTTGTTATCAAGAACTCCATTACTAAATTCATCTCTAATTTATATCTCCACTATAATTCTTACCTAACACCCCAAACACTCCTATTGTAGGACTGAGATCCCCAACACCTCTATAATTACTTTCCTCCCATTTGACTTTCCTTAATACCAGGACAGTATAACACCACACACATAAAAAAAAAAAAAAAAAAAAAAAAAAAAATCTTAAATCAATTTCACCTTCGCTTGCAATGTCATCGAACACACTTCACTCCACTATACAATTTACCATCTCATCTTTTCCATGCAAGGACACTCCTTCCCTCCCTCACCCACTTATCACTCCTGACACACACCACTCTCACCAAACTCTAACTCACCCCTCCCCTTTCATTTTACTGTTACTTAACGCTAACACATCCATCTTCCATCTATAAAAAATTCGCCATTTTCCTCCATTTTACTCTCACCTGTACCACAGTCACGTATATTTGATGGTCCAATTTCTTGGGGTCTATTTGGAGCCCTCCTCCTACATCCTCCTATGTCTTGAATTTTTGTAGGATCACATAGAAAGTAGGATCCCTAGATCCATCATTCAGTCCTATTTAATCACATTACACGAAACATCTGGCAAGGATGGTGGCAGAACCTTTCTCTCTCCCCCACTACCACCAGAAAATAGTAATATAAGTAGTAAATAGTGGGATTAAGGAAACACCATAAGATAGACAAATGATGTACGTATCTGGGTCGTAGAGGCGCCCCAAAATAGCCCCTAAAACTATTGGCTCCATGTTAACTTGTAGTCCATCATGCGATTTTACTTTCACAAATAAACAAAGGATAACGTAAACGTAGCATTAGATTATATATAACACGATAAAACATAATTACCAACATCATTTCAGAATGGTTTTTGAATCGTTCACATTCAGATATCTAGATCCACTTGAAAATCATGAATTTTTAGTTCTAGCGTTTGCTTGCAAACTACTCCAATCTTCTGGCTTTCTTGTACCGATCTACACACCCTACTTTGAACCCTTCTCACACACTCACTCGCTCTCTCTCTTTGTGTCTGTCTATCTATCCATCTATCCATCCATCTATCTATCTATCTATCTATCTATCTATCTATCTATCTATCTATCTATCTATCTATCTATCTATCTATCTATCTATCTATCTATCTATCTATCTATCTATCTATCTATCCATCTATCTATCTATCTATCTATCTATCTATCTATCTATCTATCTATCTATCTATCTATCTATCTATCTATCTATCTATCTATCTATCAATCTATTTATCTATCTATCTATCTATCTATCTATCTATCTATCTATCTATCTATCTATCTATCTATCTATCTATCTATCTATCTATCTATCTATCTATCTATCTACCTATCTGTCTATCTATATATCAATCAATGTAACCATCTATCAATCTATATTTTTCTTTTTTTATCTTTAACTTCAATTATCTTTCTTTCTCAGTCGGAAGACAAGATCTATTAATGCAAGGGCTATACTAACCCAGTCTTCACGTTTCCAAATGGCTATCTAAATCTACATCGGTCCCTATTTCTACTTGTGTCAGTACTAGTCCTTCTATCTTTTTATCTGTACCGGTATTGAATATCGGTTGTCTCCCATCAGGTATAGACCCATGTTCACTTTCCCTGTGTGAAGAACCACTACCTTTGGTCTACAATTACTTTTGTCTTGGTCTCCTGGTCGAAATGCCTGCTCTATTTGTGTGGGATCTCTTTGCTGCCTTTCTTGATCTCTACGAACACTTGCCCGTCGTGATCTTCCACCCACCAGTCTATCAGGCTTTAACGCTTGGGGTTCCTCACAGCCCTATCCCTCTTCATCCACTCTCCTCCTCCTCCTCCTCCTCCTCCTCCTCCTCCTCCTCCTCCTCCCATTCTTCCTCTTTCCCTTTTTACATCTCATTGTCCTCGGGTTCTGCCACTTCTTGTGTATCGAGATGTCTTGTTTCCTTGAAACAATAATACCTTCGTTCTGGTGACATTCCTTAAATCAAATAACTATTTGAGGTTTACACGAATAATATCGGTAAAGTATGTCGTCTCACAGAAGGAATCAACCTTCCTTACTTTATTCGATCTTAACATTTTCCCTTCCTTTTGGCTGAGGACAAATGATTTTATTCACCTACGTGGTGCCATTTCAGTAGGGACAAGAGTTGTTTAATTTCTTTTTTATTCTTCGTAAAACCAGACGATTTTTTTCCAGGTGTATGGTACACCAGCGATGGCAAAAAAGTTAAAAAAAGTCTATTGGCAAAATATCTTTCCAATCACATGCACGGCACTTAATTGTCAGTCACGTCCTTCATAATCGTTTTCCCATTTCCACTGCAACTATACAAGATCCTTCCCTCACCCTACCACCAAACACATTACATTCACGACCACCCTCTTCCCATATGGAATACACCCTTGTACCTCTCCACCTCCTCATTCCTACCACTACCTCCTTGCCTACTTATCTTTCTTTTCTTCCACTTTTCTTCCTTATATGGAGGTAGTAGAAGCTATGTTATATAAATAATCAAACCCGGCCGTCACGAGCCTTGATTGCGGATCCATCTAAGCGCGAGTCTCACGCGCTACCACTTTGCTACACTGAACGTACAATATCGAAACCTGATACGAAAATTTGCATCAAGGATTGGATCGACCACTACAGCCCTTAAGACCATGTTCTAAGATAAAAAATGTTAATCATTAGCATGGCTGGTACAAAGTTTTTATTCGCTTCGCTGTTGCAACTATCATTGAACAAATTTGCTAGTACCAGAGATATAATATATATTATCAAACACGGCCGTTGCAACCCTCGATCACTGGTTCCTCTAAAAATGAAACCCACTCACAACCATCTTGATACATTGAACGCACGAAAGCGCACACACACACACACACACACACACACACACACACACACACACACACACACACACACACACACACACACACACACACACACACACACACACACACACACACACACACACACACACACACACACACACACACACACACACACACACACACACACACACACACACACACACACACACACACACACACACACACACACACACACACACACACACACACATACACGCACACACACATACACGCACACACACATATATATATATAAATATATATATATGTATATATATGTATATATATATATATCCTGTATATATACATATACATATGTACATATATGCTAAATAAAGCTAGTTTCATACAATAGACCGAGGCAGAAAAAATCAAATTGGAGATACATGAAGAGTCAACAGAAAGAGAAATGGTAGGTTAAGAATAAAGGAGATGAATATCTTGCCGGCAAAACAAACGTGGGGGAATATGGGAAGGAAAAGCCTTTGGTAGGGAGGCCAAAAGGGGAAGAAAAATTAAATTGGCCGGCAGCATATGGCAACTAAGGCCTTGGGAATGGGTAGGAAGGTCGAAAGAAATGATGGAAAATGACAGTAAGGACAAGAAACGGCGGGAAAAATGTGGAAAGAGAAAAGAAAGGTTAATCAGTTGAGGGGCAGGAAGTTTTGGTAGGAAATGACAAGGAGCGTATGTGAAAAGAGTGAAAATAAAGAAAATATACAGGATAGATAGTGGTATACTGTGAGAGAAGAAATATGTTGAAAGGAGATCGGAGACGAGAAGATAAGGCGTTCTTCAAGAGCCACGACAATCTTCGGAGGACGACCAATGTGTTGAGTAATTGAGAATGGTCAAAGTAAGTCACTTAACTACTAGGAGAAGTCTCTCACTCTGTCGCCAAGGAGAGTCATTTTCTGAATCGCATTCACCATTCACCATCTTTTCCAATTTTCTTTAAGAAGGTATTCGCCAAACAAAGGAAACTTCTCCCCTTCTTGTGGGTTAAGGTAAGGTAAAAAGGACCGCGAGTAAGAGAGAGAGAGAGGGAAAATGGGGAGAAAAGAAAAGGAGGAAGGGGAACTGAAGTGGGGAGAGGGAAAAGAGAAAAGTAGAAGTGATGGGAGGGGAGAAGAGGAGAGGAAGAAGAACGAGGGAAAGGAAAGGAAGGAGGAAGTGGGGCAATATCAGAAAGGCGGGAAGCAGTGTTGTTGTTGTTCTTATGAATTGTTATCTACCAGACTTATGTGCGGAGGAAAGCAGGGAGAAGGAAAGGTGAAGAAAAGGAAATATAAAAGGAAATATGAGGAATAGAGGGGCATTTGAGAGAAAAAAACATAAGAAAGGGAAAAATAGGAAGACAAGGGGAGGGAACAGGAAGAAAAAACAACGCAGGAAAAAGCTTGAGGGAATGAAAAGAATAGGAAGAAAAAGGTAGTTGAGGAAAGAAAGGAGGAAGAGAAAGAATGAAGGAATGAATTAAAGGTAGTTAGATAAAAAGTAAGAAATATTTCAGAGAGGGAAGGGAGTGATTTTAAGAAGGGAAGGACAAGAGAGCATGAGTGTAATATTCTCCCGTGGTCTTGCTGCTTTTGTGTCAACGGAACTAAAAATAGAATAAATGCCTTAGTTCAGATCAATCATAAACTATTTCTTCGAGATAAGTGGGACCTCTGGGCTATACTTTAACAATTCATAATCATAACTTGAGATGGGACGACTTCATCATTAACTTCCACAGTAAGACACACTCTTTAGACTTGT
>NC_134784.1:51128163-51143163 GCF_046742065.1 Oratosquilla oratoria | reverse complement strand
ACAGAATTACATATTTAAAGAACAAATGAAATTACAACATTTACAAATATAGGTATACACATTCGTACAAAAGCTATATAGAACATATAATCTACATGAATATGTACAATACTAGAAGTAGAAATAAATGTGATTGATTTTAGTGTTAGTTTGGGATTTCTTTATTAAATGAATACAATTAAGAATTATGATTAATAATGTGGAAGTGGACGTTCCTGGAAGAGTTAGCATATGTGTATTCCCTCACAGACTTATAATAGTAGTAGTAAAAAAGTGATGATTGAATATTGCATCAATAAGCGTTATGTTTATTTAATGCGTACAGTTAACTAATACAGTATGACCAAAAACAATAATTATGGAAAGTTACCTAGTATATATATAAATACATACGTCAGTAACAATTTTCATACCCTTACATAACAGTATCCATGCACAGGCAAAATGTCTTTCCTTTGTCATCAAGTGTAAAGGTATTTGAGCAGAAGGATTGTTACAAAATCAACAGATAGTTCTGAAATGCCAACAGATACCTTTATATATGCTTCTATGATGTCCGAGAGACCTGTTACTGTGCTAGAATTTGTTAAAAAATGTACTTTGCGGTTTGTGATTAATTGGTATTTAAACCGGACATCCTAGGCCTGGGAGATAATGAGCCGGTTCTTATCTCTTGTGATATCTCCATTTGAGTGATATTTCAAAATATCTCCCATATCATACTAAAGTCACTTTTCTGTTACAGCATTCTGTATATCAGTACGTTCTTAGACACTTATTCTCTTTGTTACCTAACATTGTTTCACAACAATACCCATTTGGGTATTTAAGATATTTTTTTTTACTGTAATATTGAGTAAAATATTTGAAAAATTCAAAATAATCTGACTACTTTTTGCCATCTTAGATAAGCTGAAGCCATCTTTTATGCATACAAATACACAGCATTTTAGCATCAAACATCTTTCTATATCTTCCCCCCAAAACAATAAGTATCATTAAATGTTTAAGAGCATTTTAGAAGAACGTGGGCCTTCTTCTTGAACGTCAGCTCGTAAGCACGACTTATGAAGAAAAATTCCTTTTCTTATGGTCTCCAAAGACTCGGTCCATGCTCTAGAATCTTGAAGACATTGGGTTGAAATAGCTCACTCCACCTCGCCCTCCAGAGGAGAAGGACATGGAAACCAGAGTTTCAAATTTCTCTTTTTAGCAGCTAATACGAAGGAGGGATTGTCTTCTATGTGTTATTACTACAATTGTCAGTTATTACGCGCACCAACATCATCATCAACATCATCATCACCACCAACTCCAACACTGCAAATACAAACACCTAAGACAACATCAACATCAGTATCAACATGAACATGAACGTCAACATGAAAATGAACATGAGCGTTAGCGTCAGCATCAACAACAATGTCTACATAAAAATGTTTATGAACATGAACATCAAAATTAACATTAACATGAGTATGAACATGAACATATACATGAACATGAAAATGAACGTCAACATCAACAACAATATCTACATAAACATGACATGAACATGAACATCAAAATTAACATTAACATGAGTATGAACATGAACATGAACATCAACAACGATATTTACATGAACATGAACGTGAACATAAACAAGAACATAAGAAATGAACAAGAACATGAATATCAACGTCAACATCAACATTAACTCCATGTCCCCTTCCTCTACCAGTACCACTTCAAAAAACTTTACCATCCACGAAAATTCACACGACATATTCCCTGTTTGACTTCTCCCTTCATAACTCTTCTACCTTTGCCCTTCCTTCACCTTCTCACAAGCACGCGCCCCCACCTCAACCGTGCATTGGCCTCTTCGTCCTGCACTCCGAAAACAGAACTCAGGAGAGCGCCTTTTGCCGGCAAGATTTATACTGCTACGGACCATTCTCGGAGGAGACTCGTTAACCCTTTATTCGAGCCGCGTCGTCGGGTCCACTACCCCTGACTATCCCACACTCAGTCACTCTGACCCTATAAAGTGGCCTTCATTGCGCAACCTCCGTTGACCTTCCTCCTCACTCTTTCCCACACAGTAGCGTACTTAAAAGAGTTATGTTCAGAGAAAATCAGACAAATTTATTCACCTGAGGGAAAGAATGACGAAAATCTAGAGGTGACGCCACCTTACCTAATCGTATGCATCTCGCTTAATGAGAAAATGCATACTGTGACTTAAGCTGTAGAAAACACAAGACTATTTATACATTTATTCAGTTATTTAGTTATTGATTTATCTATTTATCTATTTGCTTATCCACCCATTCATTTATCTACTTGTTTATTTATTTTTTATTTATTTCCTTATCTCTCTATTCATACATTCCTGTTTTCATTTATCTATTTATATATATATTTATTCATTCATTTATCTATTTTTTGATTGTTTATCTGTGTATCTATTTGTTTATTTATTTATTTTCTATTCATCAATTCATTCAATCAATTATTTAATTATTCATTTATTGACCCATTGATTCATTCAATCATATATTAATTCACATACTCATTTATCCATTTATTCATGTACCTATTTACTGATTTATTTACTTACTCAATCATTGACCAACTTATTAATTTCAATTTATTTATTTATTCATCTATTGAGTATATCTAATTGCGATAACTTCACTATATTATTCGCATAATTTCCAATTTTTGTTTTGACTCGAAACTCTTGTCTTCCACTTCCACCTCCCCTTTTCCTTCCTCTTCCGTCCCTCACCCTTCTCCTTCCCATCCTCCCTCCCTCTCCCCTATTCTTCTCGTTCACCTTTCTTCCATCATCTCCTTCAACGTTTTCTTTTCCTTTCCAACAACAGATGAAAATAGTGTGTTCGTATTCTCCCTCTTAAGAATAGGAATACATCCAAAATAAGGTATAACCATTTTTCCCACATTTCTATCGTCCTCTCTGTTTCTCCTCTTTATTCTCCTTCTCTTCTGACTTTTAACTTCTCACTTTCTCTTATCCCTCTTTCTTTCCAAATGATGGAAATTAATTTCGACACATATTTGGTTGGTCACTACTAAGTGCTTAAACGATATCCTCTGTTCGTTCCTAATGGACCTGACTACATTTAGATAGAATCATGATTACAAAACACAATGATTTCATGGCAAAAGGACCCAAACCATAATCCGGACTTGGCTTTTTGCTTAGGTTGTCCTTTGCACCTGTGCTGCCTAGAATTTTTACGGGTGTCTTTCATTCTTGGGAACTTTTAGTTCCTTTATTCATCACAGGGACGTCATTTGTGGATTTTGTTTTGAAAAAAGACAATTTTTTCCAGTGCAGGATGTTCTGAGGAGGGTTTTAGTCAACAGAAACCCACTTCTGGACCGAGCCTGTTCCAATCAACTGGGCAAAATTGTCTGTTCTTGGTCACAGTAACGTCCATGAATCATATCACCATATTGAGGACTTAGCGATGTAGATTCCTAAAAACATGCTTTTGCGAAAGAATGATTGATGTGGGCCTATGATATATTTAATTCTACCTCATGGAGATGTCACCCCTCTGAGTGCGAGTCCTAAGCGTTACCATCTCGCCACTCAGATCGTACAAAAGTTTCAATGTAAGGTGTGCAATGGCAACGTTGACTTAGGACTCACACTCAGAGGGACCCGAGATCAAATCTTCCCGACGGCCGGGTCTGTTTGAATTACATCGTTGGTACTAGCAATTTGTTCCACACGCACGTGCGCACACACACATACACACAAATACACACACACACACACACACACACACACACACACACACACACACACACACACACACACACACACACACACACACACACACACACACACACACACACGCACGCACACACACACACACACACAAAACAAACACCCACACACACACACACACACACACACACACACACACACACACACACACACACACACACACACACACACACACACATATATATATACGCACACACACACACATATATATATATATATACATATATATGTATATATGTATATATATATATATATATATATATATATATATATATATATATATGAGCACGTCAGCGTAGCTAATAAGATTAGCTGAGAAGGTCTTAGTCAGAGATTAGGCCAATGATGAACTAGATTATAATTGAATTGGAATTTGTTTTAGGAAAATGTGTCAAGAAATGTAATAAAATACGAAAAAGAAAGATTTGGGCTGAATCTGGTCGCAGAGAAAGCGTGTGAAACAAATTGTGATATTTCTAAATAATTCAAACATTTAACCGATTGTAATTCTACTCCGTCTGCAAGCCGCAGATAGAGTAATAGACATAAATCTAGTAAGATTTTCATCGGCTCGATGGTTGATCGAATATTGTGACCTCAAAAGAAGATTGATTTCCATTTGCTTCTTACGAAAATAATTTTATATCACCGGTAGCAGAATGCACTGAATTGGAATTAGATATGCAAAATAAATATTCAAGCTGGTCTCTCAAGTTTTACTGACGAGTATCCTACAGTCAGCAGGATCTTTAGTAGATCTCTCTGAGAAGAAATGTTGGGCTTTGTTCTGTGTTATATTATTGTAAGTATGTTTCCATGAAATCGTTTATAAATAGAATGAGGAAGATGAAGAGGACGAGGTTAGCAATCGATGTTTGATATCTCTCCTCTTGTGAACAGTTGTAGGAATAATAACTAATCGAAGTCAAAGAGGGATTTTATGCCCGACCTCGAAATTTGGTAGGGATTCTTCAACAGAGCTACAGTTTTACATGGAGGTGATAGTACGAAAATATCTTGAAGAAGGGCAATGAGGAGATTATTCTCTGTAACTTTAACCCTCGCACGATCACCAGAAGCAACCTTTTTCTTCTTCTTTTCTATTTTAAGTAAAAAGCTTTTTGGAATGACATGAGTTAGAATATGAAGATGAAGGGATGAAATAGAATCAGAATGAATTAGAACCGATTACGAGGGCTTGAGTCTCGAGAGTGTAATATTTGTTCTTGTGATTTTTCAACATTATTGTGTGTGCCGCAATGGCGTACTGTTTTGACATCGATATTGCCTCGTAGCATCTACGTCCACTAAAGTTCGATCACTAACGCTGTCGACGAAGCATTCTGGTACAAGTTTCCTATTATTGTTTGTCTGTTTATTGTTTGCTTGATTTTCATTTATTATTATTTATCTTTCAATTTGTTATTATTTGCTATTTACCTGTTTGTTTGTTATCTAACTATACCTATGCATTTATTTATTCCATTTATGATTATTTACGTTATTTTCATTTTTATTTTATGTATTTCATTTTATTCTATTTTATTATATTATACTATATTTTAAATTATTTTATCTTATTTTATTTTATTTTATTTTATTTTATTTTATTTTATTTTATTTTATTTTATTTTATTTCATTTCATTTCATTTCATTTCATTTCATTTCATTTCATTTCATTTCATTTCATTTCATTTCATTTCATTTTATTTTATTTTATTTTATTTTATTTTATCTTATCTTATCTTATCTTATCTTATCTTATCTTATCTTATCTTATTTTATTTTATTTTATTTTATTTTATTTTATTTTATTTTATTTTATTTTATTTTATTTTATTTCATTTTATATAATTTTATTTTATTTTGTTTATCATTATATATTTTTTTTCGCATCCGACCTAGCTGTGGACCAAAAAGTTCTCCTGTTGGCATGCTCCGCTTTTGTAATCCTTTATAATCCTTTGTTATCACGTACATCTGTAGAGCTGCGGGTGTATCGCATGAGAGTATTATACATCAACAATACTTTCCTGCAAGGAAGTTTCCAATTGGTGTCGGTAGTGTCTGAAGCATAAGTCACTTATTTGATAAAGGAAAACTACGTAACGCTGTATTCCCAGCTAACAGACGTTTCGTTTTGGTTTTAAATTTGTGTACTCCACGGGCATCTTTTGCATTACATTATTAAAAGACTCCATAATTACAAACTTTTCAGAGCCAATCTAATATATATATATATATATATATATATATGTATATATATATATATACATATATGTGTGTGTGTGTGTGTGCGTGTGTGTGTATATATATATATATATATGTATATATATATATATATATGTGTGTGTGTGTGTGTGTGTGTGTGTGTGTGTGTGTGTGTGTGTGTGTGTGTAAATCCAACGTCAGAATGTTTTATTCATGTGAAGGGGCACTTTAGGGAAATATATCTTTCTTTGATCAATGTCGACCTGTTTGTTCAAAGTTTAAACCTTAGTTCAATTGTCTGGTGTGAAGTAGAACAAAAAAACAAAGATTCTGAAACTGTAGCAAGTGAATATGCCTTGCCCTTAATGAGGTACACTTCAATACCGAATATGAGAGCATGGAAAGCGTGTGCAAGAACAGAAAATAACATAAGAACCTATCTCAGGTAAAAACTCCCGAAGACCATCTACCAATTCCACACTCTCCAATCCATAATACTTTCATTGAGTTTTACTGATTTCCCTCAACGCAAAACTTTTCACAATTTTGTTTTTTTACGAGCTTCATCCCGAATACCACCGGTAGAGGGGAAGTTCCGTCAGGGAAATTACCAGCCAGCGCTCATGACATTCCAGGATTTGAGGACAAAGATTTATTCATCTCCTTTGTTCCTCACGCATATAGGTGCTGCCCGCGCACGTACAGACGCACACAAACAAACACACACACACACACACACACACACACACACACACACACACACACACACACACACACACACACACACACACACACACACACACACACACACACACACACACACACACACACACACACACACACACACACACACACACACACACACACACACACACACACACACACACACACACACACACACACGAGCTTCCCACACAGAGTGATAGATATCTGAACAAACTAAATGAGGAAATAGGGAGTGCAAAAGCTGTAAAAGAATTTAAGATCAAACTGGATGCTGAAAGATACAAAAGCGGGTCACTACAAGCATAGCTCTCTTCCCGTAAAATACAACTAGGTAAACATACACACACAAAGGAAGGATTACAAAGGAAGGGTATACCGACAAGCCCTTTGGTCCATAACTAGGTCAGATGCGAAAAAAATTATTACAATAATGAATTGGCAAATAAACAAGTAGATAAATAAATAAATAAATAAATAAATAAATAAAATGAATAGATATATAATGATAAATAATAAACAAACAGATGAATAATAATAATTTATGATAAAACCAGATAAATAATAAACAAATAATGTTAAACTAATAGATAAAATAAAATAAAATAAATGACAGGCATTACAGCATATTGCTTAGATGTTTATCTAAATGAATCTTAACGTTTTGAACTGTAATACGTTGTACTGCCTCTGAAGGAAGTTTATTCCATTCATTTACTATACGGTTGGCGAGGTTGTTTCCACTCACTTTCAAATTATATCTACTTCCTGACAGCTTGAGACCACATATACATACATATACATGTATATATATATATATATATATATATATATATATATATATATATATGTGTGTGTGTGTGTGTGTGTGTGTATTCGTAAAAAATTATAAATTGATAGACTCAAGTTTTTCTATAAAATATCTCAGTTCATCGAGGAGGCGAAATAAAATACTTCCGTACGACGTTTTGCTCATATTAGAACATTTTCAAGTATAAAATATATTTGATACAAAGCAGTTACAGGTTAAATACAAACAAAAGAAAAACATTGGGAGAGGTTACAGATAATTTGGGGGAGGTCATAGAAATTTTGTCCATGGTCGGACTCTGAAAATCTGTCCCTTGTTCTTCTGGTGTTTATAGTATGTTCCTAATAGCCCAGTAGAATAAATCAACAAATACATAGAAAGGAGAACCAGCTAGCGTATTTAAGCACATTGTCCGGAAAAAAAAAAAAAAAAAAGAAAAAAAAAAAAAAAAAAAAAAAAAAAAATATATATATATATATATATATATATATATATATATGTATATATATATATATATATATATATTATATATATATATATATATATATATATATATTGGAAATGGTCCGGAGATATGCAAAAAGACAAATATCTCCGGACCACGTCCCGTATTTTTATTTATTTATTTATTTTAGGCGGACAATGTGCTTCAATACACAACGAAATTACTTGTAGTAGGTAGTCACCACCTTTTCCAGTATATGAAAAGAGCGCCGGTGCCTCTTTATGATGTTCTTCTTTTGCTCTGCCCCTGGGCGGTGCTGAACGTGACGTGTCTCCGTAAGTGAACGGAAACATCAAAGGGACATTCTGACACAGGGTATCGTTCTTGGTTCCATGGGAGAACTTAGCTTCAGATGTATGACGATTTCTTTGATGCTAAGTACGACAAAGTCACAAAGGAATTTTGTAAAGAGAAATGGAGCTCAGCTCACTGGAGGGACTATCGGACTTCAAACTTGTTTGTTAATGAACATATGGCAAGCAAAAAATCCATACACATGTTCACAAAAATGATTCCTAGTTTTTGGTCCTTATTCCAATAGGCTTAATAGTCAAGTTCACTAAATGCAGAAGCTTTATGTTACTTCTTCTATGACTTGGATTCAATTGTGTTTGGAATCTATATTTTCTTGCGGCGTCACCTAACAAGAGAACTAATCATATTTTTCACAAGTTGTGCCAAGTTGCCAAACTTTTGCCATCTAGACCCTTGGATGTGCCGATAAGAAATAGTAACATCGCGATAAAGCCTGAGACAACCTTGCCAAAGGCGGATAGCATTCTTCTCCTGGAATATAATGGCCATCTCATATCAATAGAAGCTGAGCCAAAGAAATCCCGTCTCATTTTTCAAGAATACTCTACTACTCTCTCTTGTATGTGTTCAAAAGTCCTATCTAGCGTCTTCTTTTACATTCGTTCAATATTTTTTAACACCTTCAACACGGTGACATGAGCTTCATGTTTTGTTCAGAGGTGCCCCACACCATCATATGAACAAAATTCGTCATCAACGGTGTAAGACTTTTACCGTTACTGCTTCGGCTTTCTTCTCCGTCTGTTAGACTGCATATGATTCTTATACTCCTACCATGGAGACCTCCTGTAGCAGGTCGACTCGCGCTGGTTGCATTTACGAAGACACTTGTTTCACATCCCGAGGCTGAGTGTAAGACAAGTATACCTAGAAATGGACAAGCGTTATCAGCAATTTCTCCAGTAGTGAAGTTTAGGCCTCTTGTTGTAGTTGAACACTGGTGAGGGTCCTCCAGTCGTATATATACATATGTGTGGCACGTTTCCCTGATTTTGATCTCACTCACAGGGTTGTCTCCACGAGAATCAACCCTCTTTGGAAGAGGCGAAGGGGACGCCCACAGAATTCATTGCTGGAATAAGTTGATCTAATCTGTCGAGGGTCATTTGGAGTGGGAAGGAGGGATGTGAGTGAAGCAATGAGCTCCCAGGCGTATTGAGGATGATGAATACACATATGTATATACATATACATATACATATACATATACATATACATATACATATACATATACATATACATATACATATACATATACATATACATATACATATACATGTACATGTACATGTACATGTACATATACATATACATGTACATGTACATGTACATGTACATGTACATGTACATGTACATGTACATATACATATACATATACATATACATATACATATACATATACATATACATATACATATACATATACATATGCACATGGAAAAAATGGGTTTCATTCTATCTCCAAAATGGTGCAAAGAATGGCACGCCAAGAAATAGAACATTACAAGTATCTAAAATAACAGATGAGGATATTTACCCAATAGTATCATCACAGAGTTTGCTAGAATCTATATACATTACATAACTTTTGATTAAATACAATGTACTTGTTTGTACTTTGTATTTTCCAAGTACTTAGGGTCTATGAAAGTCTGTACTAAGTCCAAGTACAAATACAAGTAAATGTACTTAGACCCAACCCTTGCCTGTACTTGGATCCACACACACACACACACACACACATATATATATATATATATATTTATACATACATATGTATATATATATGTATATATATACATATATATGCATATGTATATATATATACATATATATATATATATATATATTATATATGTGTATATATTTATATGTATATATATACATATACATATATATATATATGTATATATATATATATATATATATATATATATATGAGCAGACAACTTTCCTACGTCTCAAGATCTACTCCCAACCAGAATCACCCTGGCTACCCGCTACATTTCAGAACTCCCATGGTTACCTCTCCGACTGTGTATGCCCTTCTTATATATTTCCATTTTTTTATTCTGTACCTTTCAACTGCTCCGTGAGAAAGTTCATTAGTACGGTTTATCACGGGTTTGCGATAGAGCGACTTCAGAACCTCTGAATCATTACATCAAGCTGTCAACACCCGTCCACTCAAGCAACACAAACATAACCTACAGTGATACTACTAATACGATAAATCACACCGAGACCTCACCATATGGACTACTTGTCTTCTACGCCTCTCCCCCGAGCGGTAAATACAAGAAATCGTGTATAACCAGGTTAAAACTGCGCAACAAAATATTCAATATTACACACGGGAAGTGAATTCAAATCAGTCCTAGTACAAATTACTGATCTTAGGAATTGTCGTTCAAGTTGAGGTCCATCGTCTTTGATGAAGAAGAAGGGAAGTCAGTTGAATGACGTGAGAGTGTCTTAAGGAAAGAGAAGTAAAGTGAATATTACTGAAAGGCAAGAGGAGCTGTTAAAGTTGTAATGAAGTGATTATCAAGTGACTATTAAACGATTCGACAAAAGACAAAGGCCAGCCATGCCTCATTTTAGGTTGGAAAACTTCCGGAAACATATCCAGTCGGAAGCGATGTATGTGGGATTATGATAGACTGAAGGATTTAGGGTTGAGAGTGCCTTAGAAGTTTGGCTTATGAAAAACGTGCGTAAGCGACACTATTCAAGGAGTAGAGACGGAATAAAGCAACATCCTCACCCCCTCGTCCTTTTCCTTCACCTCCTCTTCCTCCTCTTTCCAAATCTTCTCCACCAATTTCTCAAAATATTTCTCCTGGTTTCCCTCTTTTTCCCATTCCTTCATCTTCTCCCTCTTATCCTCCTACTCTTCCTCCTCATTCTGAATCTTCCCCAGCAATTTCTCAAGAGCTTTCTCCTGGTTTTCCTCCTTTCCCTCTTCCTTCACCTCCTCCCTCTTATCCTCCTATTCTTCCTCTTCAGAGTTCTCCAGATCGTCCACCTGTTCTCCTTCCTCTTCCTACTTTATCTCTCCTCTTCCTCTTTTCATGATTTCAATTTCTCTTCCCCTCTTCTCACTCCTTCAATATTCTTCCTCCTCTTCTTCCCCTTCCATTATTTTCTCCCTTCCAACTCCTCCTCTTCTTCCCTCTCTATTACTTTCCTCCAACTCCTCCTCTTTCTCCCCTCCATTACTTTCTCTCCTCCAACTCCTCCTCTTTCTCCCCTACATTATTTTCTCTCCTCCAACTCCTCATCTTCCTCCCCCTCCATTATTTTCTCTCCTCCAACTCCTCTTTCTCCCCTCCATTACTTTCTCTCCTCCAACTCCTCCTCTTTATCCCCCTCCATTACTTTTTCTCCTCCAACTCCTCCTCTTCCCCTCCTCATTTTTCCTTCGTCTTCCACTTTCTATCCCCCTTCTTCTCCCTTCTCTTCTGAGAACTCCTTCCCCACTTCCTTTTCATCCCCCTCCACTCATGTTTCTCTTAAGTCTCTCAAAGGTTGTAACAGATGATTCAGAGGTTATAAGCAGATGACTAGTAGCATACCCATTCCATTATACCTACAGCACACTCTACAAAATCTCATTTACCAAGACGTTTTTACGGAGTTCAGGTGCCGACTCAGGTCATTTGAAGGTCCGAATGATGTACATTCCATGTTTTTTCCTCCGAAACTTGTCTTTTTGAGAAATTCTCTTTCCAAAGAGATGACAAAGCTATGTAGAAGTCCGGACTATTCGTAGTTGTTTAGAATTATATAATCAACTTTCCTGACGTAAGTGACATCAGGAACCATATTTTTTTTTACTCCGTCCATCAATGTTGTTGTCTCATATATCTATCTTGTTAACGCCAAGTACTTCGATCCAACAGATACATATAGAATTAATAGACAGAGAAATAGATAGACAGGCAGACAGATAGATAGATAGATAGATAGATAGATATATAGATAGATAGATAGATAGATAGATAGATAGATAGATAGATAGATAGATAGATAGATAGACAGACAGATAGACAAATAGATAGATAAAATTGAGAGAGAGAGAGAGAGAGAGAGAGAGAGAGAGAGAGAGAGAGAGAGAGAGAGAGAGAGAGAGAGAGAGAGAGAGAGAGAGAGAGAGAGAGAGAGAGAGAGAGAGAGAGAGAGAGAGAGAGAGAGAGAGAGAGAGAGAGAGAGAGAGAGAGAGAGAGAGAGAGAGAGAGAGAGAGAGAGAGAGAGAGAGAGAGAGAGAGAGAGAGAGAGAGAGAGAGAGAATTAGAGTTATGGTATGATATGATGCGCATGTTTGCATGAGTGGTACAACTAGGATTATGTTAAAGTGAACAGTATGAAGAAGCCAATGAAACTTAGGAAAAACATATATTCACGACCAGACTGGACTGACAGTTTGAACGCAATATGGAAGAAAGGTGTCACCTTCTTTATATTTTCAGGAGAGATTGTTGGATTCCGAGCAAGAGAGATGTGTATATATGGACTGAATTTGTTTCCGACCAGTAAAGCCTTTGATAAAATACTGTATAGGAGATCTATGTGACAGCTGAAGAAACCAGGAGACATTATATATATTTTTTTCATTGTATTTAATTTTGTCTTGAAGAAAGGATTCTGAGTGCGTCGGTGAATATGGTATTCTTGAATAAACAAAGGTGGTAAGTTGGGTACCAAAGGCGTTGGTACTGCTAAGTAACATTAATATGCTTGGTACATGCATGATTTGCAACAGGGAAAGTATCTATTCATATACCAAGAGTTTTTCCCCCTTACAAGGAAGGTAGCCAAGTAAAAGGCACGTACACCTACTCGCACCCATTCTACTTCCATGCATCACCCTTTCCTCTCCCTCCTCTTAGCTCCTCAGGGATGACGGGTCATCTCTGTATCCTGCCCACTGCCCTGGGTCAGTGAAAGTATATATGAATGTATCTGCGAATGTTGTAAACATATTAAGACAAATTGTGAACAAAATACTAGAATAAGAAGCTTGTATGATGTGAGTGAATAAGTATTTCAATGTCATATAATGACAATAATAAAAAAACCCAGCAACATCAATATCAATTTGGCGGACAAAAAATGAGCATAGTTGAGATAGGTTATAGGCTACCAATGGAGTGTCTTGGAGGTGAAGAGACTGGCCTGGTGGAAAGATAGACAGAAAAAGTAATACCCATTACATATGGGGCTAAGAAAGCTTGCGTCAGCTCGGAATATGTACATGGGAAAATAGTCAAATATACTGTATAAGATAAAGTCATAAATATATCAATAAAGCTCGTAGTCAGTGGAGACGCAAGGACATAAGAAGAATAAAGTGTTATAAAAGCAATGTGTGATCTAGGTTTACGGGGATGTTCTGGAAGAAGAATCTTTTATCAGTGCACTATGTAAGGACCCGTTAACACAAGTGGTTTGAACCTTGCGGAAATCGCGGCGGTTGTGTGTGAACGCCTCGACTGGCTTACATTGTATTTGAACCGTGGCGTGAACTGGGTCTAAATGCTAAGACGTGCATTCGTAAAGGAAAACCTAAAACCTGTCAAACATTGAAGTAACCATATCCACGCAGTTGGCTTTGTATTTGTGACATTGTAACCGTACGACCACAATACATATATTCATTGCTCGCGGTTTGCCCTTGTTATCATCTATATTGATTTCGAATTCCAGGAATGGTAACGACAGTCAAGACCGCCCGACGCCAAAACCGACTCACTCTAATAGTTGTGGCTGAAGCCAACGTCGTTTGTTGTTACCGCAATACGTCAGAGTTAATTTGCCCTGTCGACCACTTTACAAAAAGGAGGAACTTTTGAATACTGACAAAAAAGGTGACCGAATCAGGAAATCCATACGTGCAGTGAACAGAATCAGAGCTGTTTTCAGGGAGTTGCACTGCATGGATTTTCTATTGATCTATTTATTTATTTAGTTTCTATTTTTTTTTTTTGTAGTTATAGTCAGATTATATCATTCAATCGAGTGGTAGACTGGTGTCTAAAAGATGAAATAAGGCTCAAGTCACGTTTCTTTATTAATACAATAATTTCGTAAGTCAAAAAATAGTCTGTATAGTTCGCCACGGTAGCTACAAAGTTTAGGGAGAGATGGATAGGTGTAGCAACAAGGATTAATCATTTAATTACCAACAACTAAACACACTTCTATTCTGGCTACCAATAAGAAATTTTTTTCAGTCTAGGGACTTTGGTTGTGTAGCGAAATGGTTACCGCAGTGTATTTGCTCATTAAATCATCATTCCTAAAAGATAAAAAAGGCAATTACAAGGTATATGGTACCCATTAACATTGTCAAACACAATTGTAATAGATGCTACCAAACGTGAACAGAAAGAAATTTTATCCACAAATTCAGCATTCAATATGTATGTATCATATACAAATTGTTGAACAAGGATACATTTCCTTAATTCCCTTCAGCCCCACCATTCACCCCCTCTTCTACGATGAAGCAGGAGTAATCTTGCGTTTGAAATAGAGAAGTGTTGATGAAGTTCGGAAACGAGTGGTGGCAACTGCAGGTACGCAATTATGTTTGTTTGTGTGTGTGTGTGTGTGTGTGTGTG
>NC_134784.1:51118163-51120663 GCF_046742065.1 Oratosquilla oratoria | reverse complement strand
GGGCCAAGGATTGATGTCCAGAAAACGGGAGGGCAGGCAGACCGGAAAGGACAGGAAAGCGTCGACAGGGAATAAGAGTGAGGAGAGGATGGCGTGTCGGATTTACATGAAAGGATAGGTCTAAGACCAGGAATAGATTTTGGAGAAGAGAGAAGACCCGAATGAGAAGAAAAAGAGTGAAAAGAAGAGTGAGGAAGAGGCAGGGGATCTGGAGTGGGCAGGAGAAGGTATGCAAACGAAGACGAGGGGCAATCACCAGCTGAGTTGGGCAAGTAGATCGCAAGGGCGCCCGGCGTTCGTCAACCGAGTCATGGTGCGTACTCCCTGGTCGAAAACCAAAGCACAGGTACGTCTAACCCTTTCTGTGCCGTGTGACGATTTCCTTGTTAATCTCATCGTCGTCAAGCTACTTTATCAATTTCCCTCGCACGCCTTCCGATGAAGAGTCCAGCACTAGGCCTAAGACGACGATGAAAAGGACACATACACACTCAAACACAAACAGAAACGAGGAGAGTACGAAGATGCAGACGAAAAGAGAAATTAGGGGAACATAAAAGACAAGAAAAAAAAAGATGGGAGCAAGGAAAAAGGGAGTGTACAAGGAATTATTGCTTGTTAGAAAGGAAAGCTGGAGAATTGTCGGGGGAGATGGGCGAACCAGGGTAAGAGGAAGTAACGGAAGCACTGCAAGGCGGAAGAAGTGGAGGAGGTGAAATGTGAGGAAAAGAAGGAGGAGGAGGAGGAGGAGGAGGAGGAAGAGGAGGAGGAAGAGGAGGAGGAGGAGGAAGAAGACTAGAAGGAGGTGGGAAATGAGGAAAAGGAGAAGGTGATATGATAGCTGAAGAAACAAAAGACAAAAATGGCTGGTCAGGAAAAAAATAAAATCTACAAAACAATAAAGGATGTTAAAAAAACATACAGTATATGAAATGGGAGTTAAACAATACAGATACTAAATTTTTAACGAAAAAGGTACGTCGAACTACAGATAAAAAAAAAACAGTTGATGAAAAGAGAAAGAAAAGAGAGTCAAATGGGAAGGAAGAGAGAAAAAGAGAAACAGGGTAAATTGAGAGAAGAGATAGATAATGGTAATGGATGGCCTGGCTACTCATACTGAAAATAAGATGATGAGAATAAAAACAAAGAATTTTAAGCATAGTCAGCAGACAAACACACGTACCCTCATAAAAATTGTTGCAAATATTCACCTCTCCGGATGAATTAAAGAAGAACAATGCAGACCACCAACTGGGTTAGGTAGCTATTCCCTTCCCTACAGATGGAAGAAAAAGAAAAAAGATGGGGAGTAGCCAAGAGAAACGTAGTTGCGGCCGAAGCCGTCACCGCCTGGACAGTTGGGACAGTTGATATTCACTGTCGTGAATCGGAGAGTAGTGCAGGATTCGAACACACAACTAAGGGAATGCGAGAGCAACAGGCTTCTGATTACGCCACTTGTGGGAGTGCTAAAGAAAATGATACAATAGATTGGCACCAGCATGAAATGCAAGGAAGATTTTAGCCTGGTTCTGAAAGGATCACTCACAAACGGTGGAATCTGATGGGGATGAATGAGATAATTTGGAATTAGCTAGAACAAAAGGAAAAGTGACGGAAGGGAGGCGAGGTCTGTCTGGCGGGAGGGAAGAAACAAAAAGAGAGGAGGAGGAGGAGGAGGAGGAGGAGGCTGAGTAGAAATATCAAAAGAGTGAAACTCATTGGAAGAGAGAGATAAAGAGAGAGAGAGAGAGAGAGAGAGAGAGAGAGAGAGAGAGAGAGAGAGAGAGAGAGAGAGAGAGAGAGAGAGAGAGAGAGAGAGAGAGAGAGAGAGAGAGAGAGAGAGAGAGAGAGAGAGAGAGAGAGAGAGAGAGAGAGAGAGAGAGAGAGAGAGAGAGAGAGAGAGAGAGAGAGAGAGAGAGAGAGAAAGAGGAGAGAGAGAGAAAGGAGAGAGAGAGGGGGGGGGAGAGAACACCTAAGACAGAAATATAAGTGAAAGGGACAGAACGTGACCTCTTCTGACCCAGACCGAGCAAGTAACCATGGTGACAGGCCGCACATCGACCTGACGTACCATTACAAAGAGACAGACAGAAATAGCACACCAGGTTGACAGATTGCACTGGGAGTAAAAGACATCGTCTAGAGACATGAATGGTAGACGGGGGCATGAGAGAGTAATAACTTTTTTGGAAAGGAATTAGGTAGACAGGTAGACAGGAGGATTTATGAGGCAAATGAAGAGGACGTGAGTTTGAGGTGAAAGATATTCAAGAATGAGGTCAGGCAGACATACAATGGCAGAGGGGATAATTTGACAACGAAGACCAACGGACAGGCAGACCAGAGGGAGCTTCTGTGGAAGTCCGCCTGTTGCTTATTGGCCCACAGGGTCTAACAGATTCAACGCAAAATCGCGCGCGGGCACACGCACACACACATCATTTGTCTCCTCAACCCCTTACTCATCAATTCGAGTTCAAACCCTGCACAAGAA
>NC_134784.1:51108163-51113163 GCF_046742065.1 Oratosquilla oratoria | reverse complement strand
GGCAAAAGAAAACGGAAGAAGAGGAAAAAGGTAGAAGAGAGGTGGGAGGAGGAAGGAAATGGTGACAAATGTAGTTTGGGGAACTTATAGAGAATATGGAGATCACAGGGGATAAGGGACAAGAGTGATGAAAATGTAAAAAAAATCAGCCAAAAAGTGAGTTATTGTCACAGGAAAATTACAGAAATGATGAGAGAGATGTATAATGATCTGTCGTTTGTTATAGCAAAACTACCCAATTTAACACGGCATTATATAGTAATTGATTCTTGTTCAATGAAAGTTCCAAAGATATAAATTGTTAAATTTTTTACAATTGGAATTACTATAATAAACTAGAGCAATGGTTCTTAATCTTTCGTGGGTCATGAACTCCTTTAAAAATCTAATGCAAGCTATGGATATCCTTCCCCATGAATATTCACATAAACACAATGTATATAATGTACATTATTTATTGAAATTTCATGGTCTCATATACATATGAAGTAAACAAAGTATTATCAAACTTGAAAGTAAATAACCTAAAAAATAGGAACAGTCCATTTTATGCAAAAAGTAATGGTCACGTATTGCAATCATGAAAAACTGTCCTCTTGTGCATAACAAATCTGACCAATGAGAAGGTTGTTGTTGTTGTTTGCCTTGAATATGAATATGAATATAAAGAGTATTCCGTGACAAAGTGGCAAGGTTGGGACAAGAGTAAAGTATGCATTGCCCCCTGAAACCCAAAAGGGGTCCATGGAACCCCAGATAAGAACCCCTGACCTAGAATATATTCTACTTTGAACTGAGTCATTGTGCAGAATACACTTTAGTCGTAACACAATATCAATTCGGGCTTTATAAAAAAAAAACGAAACATTAATAGAACCAACATGCAAACAGTGAACTGGAACTGATAAAAGTCTATTTTTTTTTTTTTTTTTACAAAACACTGAAGACGAGTAAGTCAGTTGATTTTTGTCGTTTAGTCCCTGGCACCAGCTGCAGTGCAACTAGAATGATTCAGTATGACTCACATGATACAGCTATAACTCACTTTTCTTGTGCATACAATATACAAGAAATTATCAGTCAATCATCCGTTGCCCCGAGTTTCTGTAATTGGAAACCCCTTGTCAATTTACTGGGCTCTCTCGCAGAACTCTCTGGGGAGAAAGGTTAGACTGCTGTGTATGCTGTGTGCGCGTGGGGTCGTTTCTATGCCAGTGAGTCACAAGGCCTTGGATGTGGTCCGGGGACCATGAAGTTGCATTTCTGGGTAAAAAACGTTTCCTCCGATGCCTGTCTTGTAGACACTCATCTTGGGACACAATTACCAATTTTATGTTCTTATACATATAAATAAATCAAACACTGTCCTCTGAAAGTGACTAAGCAGATAGAAACAGTTCGAATCTCATTGTGTCAACATACGACGTAATAAAAAATCTTAAATCCTAAGCATCACTTACATAAGAAACAACTTCAAAGAAAAGTCAACAACTACATCAAATGAATCATTGTCCTTGATCACTCATAACAGTTGATTCCTGTTCAAGATGGCATATTCTTTTATCATGAATTCATCATACACTAAAAAATATTGCAGACTACGAAATAAAACGAATATATAGACCCGAAGGCCAAACAGACAGGAAAGATATGATTAAAGTTTATTAGTCACGGGGTTTATTGAGAGGAAAAATAACCACACCCTCGCCAAACCTACTTCTTTGAAATTGTTTTGATACGAGATATCTAGAGGATGATTAAATTCTGGACGAGACCTGAAAACACAAGTATTCTCGGGATAATTAGGAAAGATCTGGAGAGAATTCCAATCCATTAAAGGAGGCGGCGAGAGGATTTACATGTTGTAACAATTATAGATAAGCTATTTTCCAGAATTGCCTCGGCATCTTTGTTTTATTTATTAGTTTGTCGGCCAGATCAAGCTCATATAAGCTTAATCACTGTAAGGCCTCCCAGATATTTGCTTGGATAACTACCTATTCATAAACACGTCGAAAACGAGTTTAATATACTCTTTTTATGAATCTATCAGTGTATATAATTCTATGATGTACGTCCGTCACACCCTCATAAAGACTAGAATCAGTCTTATGGCTGTAACTTACTATGGCTGGCGTAAAGTGTGAATAGACACATAGTCACGCACATAACACAGACACATACACACACACACAGACACACACACACACACACACACACACACACACACACACACACACACACACACACACACACACACGCACGCGCACGCACACGCACACGCACACGCACACGCACACGCACACACACACACACACACACACACACACACACACACACACACACACACACACACACACACACACACACACACACACACACACACACACACACACACACACACATACACACACACACGTACTCTTTAAACCCACTATCGGAGAAATAATATCAGAAGTACAGGAGATCCGTATGTTTCGATTACTATCTGTATTCCTCTTCAGCAGAATGATTACAAGAAGATAGAGTACAGGTATAAATGAGGTAGTGAGGAGTACAGAAAATGGTACGGGGAAAAGTGTACGTGTGTGTGGGGGGGAGGCTCAGGTAACATGCCCTTGATGTGGTTGGGTCAATGATGGACAATTTGTGGTATTTTGTCCGACCACTCTTAACATTAATTTATTGACCGCTATCCTCGTAATGCAATCTGGGGGCCACCGACCTTTTGAAGTTAGAAAAATGTTTTATTAAAGAAGATTCCACAATTTTCCTACAAAAGCTACAATGGGATTTGAATATGATAGCGGCATTGTCCCAATTCATTCTGTGGTCTTCTTATCTGGCATGAAGGAACACGGCGGAGTTGACTTGTCCATATTTAATGGTGGTTTTGTGCTTCTTTATTCTTGTGGACATATCCCTACCAGTTTGGCCCCAGTAGACATCATCACAGTCTTTGTAAGGCAATAAATATACCCCGGAGTTGTGGTCCACATTATTCCTCCGATGTATATTTACTACCTTTCTGAAAATACTATTTGGGTAATTGTAAATAATTTTGATTTGACTGTTAGGTAGTATATTTGAGACCGAGTTAATGGATTCATTATATGGTAATATGATGTTGCTTTTGCTCCATTTAAACTTCTCACTGGAGTTATTTGGTTTATAATAATTACATTTAGCTTTGTGTAGAGCTTTCTTCAAAAAAATTCCAGGTAACCTACATTTGAGAGTTGTTTACTAATTAATTCAAATTCGTTCTCCAAAAATTGTGTACTACAAATCCTAAGGGTTCTTAGATATAGGCCCGATGCAACACTATATTTGATGTTATGCGGATGGTGGCTAAAAAATGTAGGTAATTTCCTGTGTGTGTAGGCTTTCTATACACAGAAAAGGACAATTGGTCTAGGTCTCTAGTAACCAAAATGTCCAGAAATGGAATCTTTTTTCTTCCCATTCCATTTTAGAATTAATACTCCTTGCTAAATTGTTTAATTTCACAAAGAATTCACCAAAAGAGCCCCACTTTTCATCCTATAGTGTGAAAATATCATCAACATACCTATACCAAAACATGTCAGGTGGCTTAATCTCGGGTAATGAAGTACATTCAAAGTATTCCATACATAGATTAGCTAACACATTTTAAATGTTTTATTTGTGCTCCAGACGACATATTTTCTAGTATTTTCTCTAGAAGAAAGGTGTCGGGTTGGGTTTGATTGGGTGTGGAGAAGTGAGGGAGGCGAAGACCTTCGCCACGGCATGAAAGTGTCTTCCTGAACCCCATCTTGTACAAAGGGAGCATTGTCTCTGCCCAGACCGTTGGCTTAATTGGGCTCGATGAATTGCCTCGCACCTTCATCTTTGTCGAGGAAAAGTGTCGCACATTCATCGCAGGAGCGCAGTTGAGAAAGAGAAAAATATAGATGGTATAAAGGTTGTTACTAGACGTTGAAGGCGCGTGTATAACCTGAAGCGCATATAGTAGATGTCATATTGCCAAAGCGTACTTGTCATACCCGTAAGGAAGAAAGGGTCTTGATCTTGTTTGGGGTTTCTCACTTTCCCACTTAACGGTGACGCCCTTTATCTCATATTTCTCCCTCAGGTAGACATTTGCATTGGCAATGCGTTTTACCTTGTCCGCCAGATGTGTGTTGTGCTCTCGGGGATGACGTTAGATGATATGGCCATTTGTAGAAGTAGGAAGTGTAGGAATTTTTCAACTCTGTGGTTATACTCTCTGGACGAGACCCTCAAACTCAAGAATTCTCGGGTTAATTAGGAAAGATCTCGAGAGAACTCGAATCCATTAAAGGAGGCGCCTAAAATATTTACATGTTGGAACAATTATAGATAAGCTATTTTCCAGAATTGTCTCGTGCATCTTTGTTTTATTTATTAGCTTGTTGGCCAGATTAAGCTCATATGACCACAATCACTGTAAGGCCTCCCGAATATTTCCTTGGATAAGTACCTATTAATAAAAACATCGCAAACGAGTTTGATATACTCTTTTTTTATGAATCTATCAGTATATATAATTCTATGATGTACGTCCGTCACACCCTCATAAAGACTAGAATCATATATATATATATATATATATGCGACAACAAATTGGAGCTCTGATGAGTTTCCGATGAAGATTTTCAAGTCTTCTGAAAATCTCTCTCTTCTCACGTTTACTTTCTCCAATAGTGGGATTTTTTAATATATATATATATTCACTATCGGAGAAATGATAACGAAAAGTACAGGGAAACTGTATATTTCGACTACTATCTGTAGTCCTCTTCAGCAGAATGCTTACATGAAGTTAAGGTACAAGTATATATGAGGAAATGAGGGGTACATAGAAGGGGATGGGGAAAGTGGGGGGGGGGACTCAGGTTACATGCCCTTGAAATGTTTGGGTCAAGGAAGGACAGTGGGTGATATTTTGTCCGACCGCTCTTGACATAATTCTGTTGACCGCTAACTTGGTA
>NC_134784.1:51078163-51080663 GCF_046742065.1 Oratosquilla oratoria | reverse complement strand
TTTAAAAACAAAAGCAAAAATGAGTATCATATGGGTGCTGAGGACAGCCTGATTTATAGAATATACATATACATATACATATACATATACATATACATATACATATACATATACATATACATATACATATACATATACATATACATATACATATACATATACATATACATATACATATACGAGTATATACGATTATATTGCATATATTTTTATCCAAGTGAATTTTCATATTTCAATCTATATTAGATATAAGTGCCTAGGCTGAATCCTTATTCCAATCACTGACGACTTCGTTGATGGATATTTCCATTTGTAGGACTCTTAAGTCTTGTCAGCTTCAGGATATTATTTCATGCCCGCTCAGTATTTAGTGTAGAATATATCTAATTGCAATGTTGTGTATTCCTTTTAGAAATTTAAGTAACATTGATTAAATTAAGTTCCCACGGTACTCCATTTTTAAGAAAGAATTAGTCTAAATGTTAACTTCTTTGTTTTTAATGAGGTTTGGGGACCATTCAGAGACGACATATTCTAAGAATGAGTGGAGTAGTATCTATGAATTGGTTAATGATATTTGGACTTTCGATGTCAAAAGGTCGCGGTTCCAGTCGCAGTTTCATATTTGTTCTTTTATGGAAAAGGCAAAGGACCGCGGGAATGGGGTCATGGATGAGGAGAAATGAGAAAAGAGGTGAGGAAAAAACAAACAGGGATTAATAGTTAGGAGAAATAAACATGGGAAGAAGAACGTGAACTAAACCAGGTAATAAGCTAGGAAAGAGAAAAAGAGAGAGAAGGACAAGTGGACGACGGAAGTGTAGACGTGAAAAGAAGGAGACGAAGGAAGGAGAGGGAGTTGGAAAGGGAAAATAAAGCGGAGAGTGTCGGAAGTGGACATGGGCCTTGTATCAAAAGAAGGTGAAGAACAGGGAAGATTGCCCACAGGTACAAAGGGACAATGAAAAGACGAGAAGAGGGAGATAGTAAGGAGAAGGGAGGCCATGAAGAGGGTAGGTCCACTTTGTGGGATGGAGTGGGGAAACAGAGATTGGAAAAGAACTTGTAGGGAAAAGAAGTGGAGGCGAGGTGGAGAAACGAGGCAAAACGACGGGGAGAGGAGGGGAATAGGGGAAGGGGGATAGAGGAGGAGAATGGGAAGGAAAGATGGAGATCAGGTGTCAGGATGAGAAGGAAGGAGAGTAGTGGGAGGGGAAGGGAGAAAGGGGGAAGGGAAAGGTAAGGGAGATCAGTTTATGGTGAGGGAGAGGGGGAGAGAATGGGGGAGGATGGTAGGAAATAAAGAAGGAGCGGGAAAATAAGGGAGAAATGAGAAAGAAAAGGACGGGAGTGAGGAAGGTGGAAGAGAAGTGAAAAGGATGAAGAAGAAAGATCACCCCCCCCTCAAAGATAAAAAATGGAGAGGAGTGAAAAAGAGAAAAGGAGTAGAGGGGAGATAAGAATTAAGAAAGAAGAGAGTAGAAGATAGGGAAGGGAGTAGAGGAAGAAGGGGGGGGGGACGGGACGGAAGGGATAGAGATGGAGATGGGAAAGGATGAGAAAGGGGAGGTGGAGAGGAGTGGAGGAGAGAGGAGTGAAAGGGAGGTGAGGGGGGAGGGGAAGGGAAGAGAAGGGGAGGGGAATATAGGAAAGAGAGGGTATAGAATAGGAAGGGGAGGTAATGGGAGTGAGTGGAGGGAATGCGTTGGAAGAGAAGAGTGAAAGAAGAAGAGAGTGAAGGGGAAGAAATAGACGAGAGAGGAAAGGGTTTCAGGGGACGGGGGAGGATAAAATGAAAGTGATAAAATGAGGGAAGAGAATGAAGGCACTCCACTTGGATCACAATGCGTAGTACAATAAAAGACAAATAGAAGATCATAAGAGTGCTATATACAGTACATTATGTATTAGGGATATAAAACAGGTATAATAGGAAAAGAAATGTGATCACATCTAGGTGACGAAAAAATAAAACCGAACAGTTTGAGAAAACTGGGATATGAAATGACAGTGAGGAGGAGGAAAAGGAAGAGGGAAGATAAAACAAGTCGAAGAGGAGAAGAAGGAATGGAATAGTTAAGAGAAAGTAATGAAGTTAGGTAAGATACACAAAGAAGGTTAATGGCAAATGTATAATGATTGCCATCTTCCCGGTTGACAGTGGGACAAGTGAGGTCTAGAAGAACAGCAAGGCGAGAATTGCCTTCATTAAATCGCAAGTAAATTTGCGTGGAGAAGGTGGAACCACGGTCATAGCATCATCTGAAGTGCAGCAGCATATTTTCGTATCCTGTGACGTACTTGAAACATAACGTTGTAGCAATCACAGACTGGATCTATTGATCTAGGATGCGAGTTTCAGTTTGTACTTGGTTTCGATTGATCTAGAAATGGTTCAAGTCAGGATCTGGCACTAGACTTAAGTGCAACAATAAAACCTCTTGAGTGAGACCCGGTGCTGAAAATGTTAACTTCAATTTGACATTTTTCTAAATTCCTG
>NC_134784.1:51065663-51070663 GCF_046742065.1 Oratosquilla oratoria | reverse complement strand
TCCATTCCATTCCCTACATATTCCACTCCCCTCCACCCTCCTCCCTCTTATCTTGGCACCTCCTGGAGGGCGGATCATCCCTGCATCCTGTCCACTGCCCTGGATCAGAAGCAGTGTCGCAAGACACAGCACATTCACAGCAAGGCCACTTCATAAATTCGGCGACCCCCCCCTCTCCGTCCCCTCATGCAGAAAAGGAGAAGACGGGGAGAAATTCCTTCGGGCTGCGTCAATTTTTTTCTCATACATACTTCCTCACCCCCCATCCCCCACCCACTCCCCCTCATGCATCACAGCATCATCCATACACAACCCTTCTCCATTCACCTCTATCTTCTGTCCTCTCGCGTCTTTCATCAACAGACATTCCTCTCTTTTGTAATGCTCCTTTCACCCCATCCATCACCTCATCCTAGGACGCCCCCTCATATTCACTCCTTCCACCTACGCCTTCCACACCTCTTTTACAAAATTTTCTTCACTCATTCTTTCCATGTGTTCAAACCATCCTAATACTCTTTCATCAACCCTATTTCCCAGCTCCCTTTCCACAACTGTTCTTCTCTTCACCTCCTCATTTCTCACACTATCTAGCCTAGTAACCCCTGTCATACTTCTCAGACATTTCATCTCAAACACATTCAAACTCCTTCTCTCTTCCTCTCTTATGTTCCATGTTTCTGCCCCGTACAGTGCTGTTGGCACAATCACTCCTATAACCTCCTCTTAGCATCCATATATATGTATATATATATATATATATATATATATATATATGTATATATATATATGTATATATGTATATATATATATATATATACATATATATATATATATATATGTATATATAATATATATATATAAAACCAAGACATCGACGCCGGCATCCTCGTATACCCACTCGCGCCTCATGACGCCTACGTAGGCGTCTTCGTACCGAAGTGGTTAAGATATCGGTTAATCTTTTTGTATGGTAACGCACCCTGCAAATTTCATTCTGGCCAACACAAAATATTTCGTTCAAGGTTAAATGCCACCCTAAGAGAATAATCATCACTATTGGAAATATCTTTGCTATATATTTGTCTCCTTTGTATATGCAAGTACAAGCGTGTGATTTGTAGTACTTTTTTCATCTGAATGCACAAATAATTCCTAGAGTAAATATTATATATAAGTACGAAAGCAGCATTTCTTTCATGGTGTTATAATACTCTTTTTTATTTAACAAATTTCTCTATTATAGGACGTTAAACCATATCATCATCATCTCTATTGTAGGACGTTAAACCGTATCATCATCATCTCTATTGTAGGAAACCCTTTGCCTCAGCGGTTCTCTTCTCATCTTAGATATTTCAGATTGATCCGTGTTGTGTTAATGCGGAATAATAGAGTATGACATATTTCTATTTTTCATTGAGGTGATTGTACTTGTATCAACCTTCTTATTGTCATTTCATATATGTTTCTCAATCTTTACCTCGAATTTCATTTATTTGGAACCCGCAGCCCCACAATTGTCAACACCGGTTCTCGGGTCCTCCCATAGGTATCTATGGTAAGAAAGGCTGAATTGATATCTGTGTTATATCAGTATATGCCACAGGTTTATTTCAAAGTCACTAGATTTTAGTAGGAGGAGAGGATCAGTTACCAGTTGTTCGCTTTCCTTATGTGAAAATGTGGAAAAAAGATCGTCAACCTTGTTAGAGAGCGAGATCGTGGGCATCACCGATACAGGAAGGCGGGCACTGACGGGATTTGAAGATAAGTGGCTGAGAGATAATTATGTCCCAGTTTTGTCTCACATAACCAACACAAGTAGGTCCCGATTGTTGTTCCAATGCTTATCTTAAACACCAACAGGCGTTTTCCTCTAGTTGCAGAAAGTTAGGTGCATGATGTGTGCGAGTGTTCAATTTTCAATGTTGACTGATTCTTCTACAATTTACCGTGTAGAATTATAAATTGCGGGGATATGCATACTTGTACAGTCCATGCTATCTTGTGTATTTTCTTCACTTTCTCTACAGAGTGTTTAGAGGATATCCGACTTCTTCCTATTCTTTCTTTCCGGTTTTCTTCTCTGCTTACCTTTCTTGACAGTAATCTCTTGCTAATATTTTTGTTTATTTTCTTAAACTTCATTCTCTCTCACATCTTATTCACATGTCATATATTTTTTTCCGAGTTATTTTTCGTTCATCTCCCTCTGTTTATTTTTGATTCCCCTTACTTTCCTTCATTCGCCCTTTCCTTCTCTCATTTAAGTTTTTCTTTTACCTTTTCTCTTTCTTTATTTTCCCCCTTCCTTTTCTCCTTCTATTATCCAATGTCTTTTGTTTCAGTCCTCATTCTTAGTTTCATTAATTCTTTCCGGCGCTTCTGTCTTCTCCCTCATCTTTCTCCCCCCCCCTTCGTTTCTTTTCATTTCCTACTGTCCTTTATCTATTGTCACAGCTTCATCTTCCTCGTCCTCACTTTCTCCCTCACTTTCTTAGCTTCTCCATCCACTCCGCCTCAGGCCCCATCAGTCCCGTCTCTACCATCTGCCCCGTTTCAAGAAGCGATATTTCTTTTTCGTTCGTCTTTTCTCACTGACCTTCGCTTCCTGTTTACATCGTTCATACTCTCCGTTCCCCGAAATCTCCTTTTTACTTTTCTGCCAATTCTCGTTCTAGTTTTTACTCCGTCACCTCTTCCTCCACCGCTCTATTTTCTTTCGTTTTCCTGTACCTTCTTTCTTAACTTTCTATTTCTCCTCCTCTCCCTCTTCCTTTATCTTCCTCCTACTCCTTATCTTTCCTCCGATTGCCCTCCAACAGATCTTCATTAACAACACCACCAATGCCACCAACACTATAATTACCACCAACACCACAGCAACCACTACCCACCACCACCACCACCACCACCACCACCACCACCACCACCACCACCACCACCACCACCACCACCACCACCACCACCACCACCACCACCACCACCACCACCACCACCACCACCACCACCACCACCACCACCACCACCACCACCACTACCACAAGAACCATCACAACCATCACTGTACGCCAGTATAGGGAAATTGTGAAGTTCTATTTAATCCACATTTTTTCGTGCAACATATGTTTTTTCTACCTATTCTTAATGTGATTCAAGCAACTATAACATTTATTTTCACCGGACATCACTATTTCATAAAGTAACCCCCCCCCCCCACACACACACACACGCCACCACCACCACCACAACGATCTTTGAGGACCTATGAGGAATCGGGGATGTTAGGAGGGGGCGGGTAGAGGCAATGGCAGAAACTAATCGTTTTCCCAGGAAATAAAATTAAAATCCCTTCAATTCCAATTTAAACAAAAGTAGAACATACGATTTCTGAAGAACTTTAGTGAAAAAAATCTTACTAACCAAACCAGACCTAACCTACCTAACCTTACTAGCCTAACCTAAGAAATCTAACCTAACTAATATAACCTACATATCCTAACTTATCCAACGTAACTAACAATCTACCTAACCTAACCTACCTAACGTAACTAATCTAACCTACCTATCCTACCCCTAACCTAAAGTGCGAGCGGGCGAATCGAAAATTCACAAAATATCACATCACAGCCACAATTGCCACCTCAAGTCCACCACCACACAACCACCACCACAACCACCACCATTACTACCATCACTACCACAGTCACTTGGGTGTCACATGGCGTTTTGTCGCGAGTGGGTAGCGAGCCATGCATTGCCTTGTTACTTTTCCTGCCAAGACTCTGTGCCACGCTACCCACCAACGGTCTAGTTGCTAGGCCTATAATTGCAAGGTACCAGTGCTACTATTATTAATCGGGTGAAAAGGGCTACATTAGGGAGAAGCTAGGCGATCTCCGAAAGAGGAAAGGAGTGCAAGAGTGGCAGCCAGAGAAAAGGTGATGAAACAGGAGAGAGCAGAGAGAGAAAGTGAAAAAGGGAAGAAGAGGCCGTGGCCCATTAATGGCAACACCTAGGTCAACCCCAAATCTATAGGAGTCAGACCGGGATAGTCACATCGCTGGACCTAACCCGACCACACGGTACGTACCGCACTCTTTTATCTATAGATTGTATGCGTCTCGTGACTCCTAAGTACTTATCGAATAAACGAACATAAGTAATCGTGTGTATATGTTACCATCATTTAGGCCAGCTCGGCTACTACATCATCATCATCATCATCATCATCATCATCATCATCATCATCATCATCATCATCATCATCATCATCATCATCATCATCATCATCATCATCATCATCATCATCATCATCATCATCATCATCATCATCATCATCATCATCATCATCATCATCATCATCATCATCATCATCATCATCATCATCATCATCATCATCATCATCATCATCATCATCATCATCATCATCATCATCATCATCATCATCATCATCATCATCAGTAGCAGCATCACCACCACCATCATGATCATGATCATTACCCTTACCATCATCATCACCATGGAGAGCATTTCGGGAGT
Source organism: Oratosquilla oratoria (assembly GCF_046742065.1). Classification (NCBI taxonomy): domain Eukaryota; kingdom Metazoa; phylum Arthropoda; class Malacostraca; order Stomatopoda; family Squillidae; genus Oratosquilla; species Oratosquilla oratoria. The sequence continues at coordinate 51,066,118 of NC_134784.1, read as the reverse complement.
TCAGAAAAAGCGTACTATTCACAAATATACATTTGGTATGACCCTATTCTAAGGTTATATCGATTAAAATCCACCTTCACGATACCGCAAGTTGCAGATATCTTCCTGGTTAACATGAGTTCATTGTTATTAACCGAAGGCAGGATCATGTGCTGAAAGGGTTTTTTGTACAACAGGTTCAATATATTCTTATACATTTCCCCCATAGATTATTCCATATCCCTTTGCAGGATTCAAACATTCTATCAATTCTATTCATCTCACATATGGCCTCTCCACTCAAATACATATACACAAATGTGCGTAAGGCCTAGTAACCATAAACGTGAAGAGGCACACACACACACACACACACACACACACACACACACACACACACACACACACACACACACACACACACACACACACACACACACACACACACACACACACACACACACACACACACACAC
>NC_134784.1:51015663-51038163 GCF_046742065.1 Oratosquilla oratoria | reverse complement strand
AGTAGAATTTGCACTAAAAATATGAAACGAGGAAAAGTACCTGGGAAAGATGGTATATCGATAGATCTGTTGAAAGACGCAGGGAAAGAACTTCATATTAGTTAGCTCAGTTGTACACCCAGTGCTTACGCCAAGAAAGCGTTCCTGTATCGTGGTGCAATGCTATAGTGATTTTGCTTTATATAAAAAAAAAGAAGAACAGAAGGACCTTAGTAACTATCGACCGATTAGCTTGCAATCAAATGTATATAAAGTATTCTCCAAGATCCTTACAAATAGACTAAGTCAAGTTTTAGGTGGAAACCAACCGAAAGAACAGGCAGGCTTTAGGCTCTAGACCATTGTAAGTTTAAGGATAGAAAGGAGGCCGACATTTGCAACATCAGCGCGAAGATAAGATCATGCGGTATTGTCTTATGTTTGGCAGTCCGGTATCACTCCACCTAACTGTAAAGAGGGTCTGGTCCATCCTAACTGGAAAGAAAAAGGGGAGCTCTCCCATCTGTTACCGGCACCGATTTCTTTACATCTACTAAAACTTCAAAGGCCTGAGCAGCCTGGTTTTAAACGCATTTGATCAAAAACTGAATGAATGCTAGCTCTATGTTCTTACGGAGCGCTGACGTGAGTTTCAACAGAGGTTTCTAGAAGCCTGTGTTGATCTCAAGAAGGCGTGTGAGTCAGTGCATCGCAAAATACCCTAGGAGATTCTACAGATCTGTGGGATTCCTGGAGGACTATCAACTTAATGTCTGGTTTATACTCCGTGAAAAATTACTGTAAAATATTGAGTAACCGTGTCCGGCTCTTTAATTTGAATCCAGGAGTGGGGTAAGGGTACGTCACATCTGTTGATTCTGTTAATGAACTTCGTTGTTTATAATAGATCTGAGCTGTTTTAGTATGTTCATGATGTCCTTGGTGTAATATGGGTCTACTGCGTCTTAAGTGGTTGGGATTTGTGAGAAGTGGTTATTTCTAATACACCATTTGATTTATGGTGTTATGCGGCTCTTGGAATGTAATGTCTGTCTGGGCGCTATTTGATAGTGTTGAATACCCGAGATGCTATGCTGATATTGGGTATGGTTAAGGACTAAATGTTCTTTTTCTGTGTACGCCAATAAATCTCTCCAGATATCTGCCTTGTAGTCAGTGAATAGTTTCCAGATAAATATGTAAGTCTGCTTGTGATGGTTGTAATGATTATGAAGGATAGATGGTTCGATGGCAGATCTCAAACTGTGATCCATATTATGTTGGTTGCGAAGTTTGGCGTTCAGAATGGTGTGTCTAGTGATGCTTGGTGTGGTGTATGAGTGTTGATCTCTTGAGCTGTACAGAAATAATGTTAACTCAAAGTATAATATCATAAGCTGTTACTATGGGTTACAGTGGTAAAGTATGACAACAAGAGGCCTTTTGTTTTATAATATACCAGTTAGTGTTTAGTATTTAGATAACTTCTCAGAGTGGTGTTTACGAGTGTGGACAATGTTGATATGTGAAGGAAATAGTGAGTAGAAATTGATGATTGAATGCTCAGGAGGGATGGTGTTAATGATGTTGAGTGATTGTAGGTGTTCACTGAATCTTTTTTGCTTTTTAGTTCAAAAATGTTTGTGATGGTTTGCATTCCCGAAGTGTAAGTGTTTACAGCACAGTGAAATGGAGAGTAGACCATGGCAACCTGAGGTGGTTTGATAATATTATGTGAATGAATGAGATTAGCCATCTTTGAGGAAATAATCGATTTAAAGTGCTGGAAATTATACCAAGACAAAGAAAAGAGTGAATGAATGGGGTGAATGAAACTATGAAGTTTTGTTGTCAGGTATTCGAACAGACAAAAATGTGCATAGGAGATAAAATGAGTTGGGGAAATGCAAGATTGGGGTGTTCTAAAGCAAGGATTTTCATGACAGTACAAGCAGAAAAGAAATGCAGTGCAGTTTTCCTCGCCTTGCAATCGTTTTGTTACATTGTACAGTTTCAATTGCTTATTCCAGCTGCCACCAGGCGATTTAACTCCTTCCTTCCTCAGCGAGTTCAATAAAGCAGGAATGAATGAAAGGGACGAGTGGAAAGTGAATGAGAGAAGGGTGAGAATTTCTCTCCCATCTCTAGCTACCCAACTTTGCAGGAAAAGAGAACATTGGTTAAAAGTAAGGCATTCTTTGTATTCACAATGTTTTAGTATTTTGATGGTATGTCCTTGAGTTCACAGTTCGACTCATTCAGCTATGGATACCAACTGTTTGCCACTGATACATTTGTGTACGATAATCAATCTTATCATCCCACCTTATTTTTCTTCTAGCAATGGTGTACTCCAAGCCTCATTTTTTCAGCGTATAAACATTTTTACTAACTTAAAATAAATTTCAATGTTCATTCTTTGCAGTTTTTCTAATTCAATTTTGCCTTTGGGTTTCGGAAAGTACACACTGCTGTCGCGTATTAACCTGGTCAGTGATACTGATTTATCAGTGATTTTGTTATTTCTCCACGAAGAAATTTTTTATTACTGTCCTTGAGATCACATTTTTTGTCAAATATCACACCTACTTGTTTCTCTTTTTCCACGTTTCTATCTTATATTCTCACTAAATATGAAGGTTACACCTTTATTACGCTCTCTTGCATCACATTACATTTACTAGTGTTGAGGTTCATTATCTTATTAATTTTTATTAATTGACTGATTGATTTATCCATTTATTTATATACTTATTCAATTATCTGAGACTAGTTACCCATTTTCCCCATCGAATCGCTGATATGAGTTATGGACATGATCATCTGTAAGTTCCTTAGTCTCGTGTACACTATTTATAATCTGCTCTAGGTTCATATAGGACATGTTTTCCTTTATTTCTATTGAATATTTTAGTGTCATCTACAAACACAATTACAACCCTTTAACATTTCTGAGTCACTGACGTACATAAGAAGTGCGTGCAGGAGTGTGTGTGTGTGTGTAATAGAGGGGGGCAAGTATTGTGAGTGCGAGCAAGCTTTTTGTGACCAGAGTTGGAGAGTGTTAGTGTTACAACCCCTAGAATTGAAGCCTTTAAAGAGGATACTAAAAGCCTTAGAGAGGAGAATAAAGTTATTTGCTATTAGGCGCCCAAAACACGGACGACAGATGTAGTTTGAAATCAGATGATGGTCTGTGGAAAAAGGTGATTTGCAACGCACGGGGAGATTGAAGAAATCTCTCACCTGGACCACTTGAGTGCAAGAACTCCATCAAAGCTCTCACAGGAATACAGCAAGAGGCGATGGGCAAGGGGTAATGGAGGTGCTAGAGGTGAAGAAGAGTACAGTCGCTAAATCTCTGCCCATGGGTAAAATTCTGGTTGTAGGGAATAGCTAGGAGAGATATTTAGATGGGACTTTTTGTGATAAAAATGGGGAGTAGAGGACACAAGTGTGTCTCCCTGAGGTTGGGATAGGTGATAGTACCAATAGGATCGAGGCGTGTATGATTGGCACACAGGGGAAAACGAATTGTTTGCTAGGATCCGAGGAGCATTAGACAAGGATGGAAAGGGTGGGGTTCCTATTGTGTGTGGTATCCTTCCGAGGCGTAAAGTTGGCGTCACGCGGCATTCCAAGACAATTGCATTGAATTGCAGGTTGGTAAATCACTATAATGCCAATGAATAGGCTTTTGTCGACATTTGGGATCACTTTTATGGCAAGAATTCTGTATACAAAGGACGGAGTGTACTTGTCACCCAAAGAAATACGACTCCCAGTTGAATTTCTTGAGCAAGAAACAGGAATCCTACAATTTTTGTTCAGGTTAAAATATGTAGGGGTCGGGGTAAAAGGAACAAAAAGCAATGTAGACAAGGAAAAAATCTGAGAAGGACTGTGAAAATAATCACATAAACATGTGGTGAAAGGATGATCTTAATGTTTATCACACGAACAGCAGAACTGTCATAAATAAAACAGATTTGTTGTGAGCTAAAGCTCGTGTAAAAGGCTTTAATATAATAGCTAATGATGATCCCTGGATCAATATGGTGGATAGACATTTTATTCCGGACACCGAGGTAGGGGGGGATAGACTACTTCGCTAGGATAGGAAAGGTAAGAAGGGGAGAGAAATAGAACTCTTCGTGAAAAATGCATCCAAATACATTATCAGCAACTCGATAAGGATGAAGTGGGCACGGAATCAACTTAGGTAGAAATTATAGGCAGGAAGGAGAAACCTATTATTGGGATTCTCTATAGACCTAACCCGATTATTGGACAGACTGAGCCCCTGTTGCGACAAATATGTAGGGCATCACAGTAAAGAAATGTTCATGGAAGATTTTAACTACAGGGGATGATAGAGGATGATAGACATGGCCTAGGTCATGACACGTACGAGGGTCACTAACGAGGTCAGCCCGGTGGTCATTAACGAGGTCAGTGGGCTAGAAAAATCGTGCAATACCATAACTGCTAGAATTTTGTTTATCTCACGAAAATTTATATTATACAGAAACGTTAGATCGCAGGCGTTATGCTAGAATAAAAAGGTGAGGCACACGCTCTAGTGCTAGGTATATTTATAAGTAGACTGGTCAGAATAAATACCGGAAAAGCGAAATTTAACAACAAAATTAGTTTCCAGGGAAGCAGAACCTAACCCAAAGTGCTTCATTCATCTCTACAGTACTAAAAATTTGGAAAAGATAGTTCTAGTTCAATCGGACGAGGATGTCTTAATAAATTCAGAGGGAAAAATGAGCAAGGCGTTTAATGAATATTTTGTCTATTTACAAAAGACGAATTTTTTCTAAGATTTCTAAGAGTGTAAATTTGAAATCTGCAAGTATCATTTAGTAAGTCAGTTGACAAGAGATTTTTGGAACCAGACAACTTGATGTCAATTACTGAGGAAGATGTTGGAATACTGCAGGAGGATCTTAATAGATCTTTGCATAGTCGGTGAAACGACTAATGGACTTCACTATCTGAAAGTGCAGTGTATTAAACGTAGGATTTCATAACCCAGCTAACAACTATATCTTAAATAACGCCTCATTAAAGGAAATAGAATGTTAAAAGGAATTGGGAATGTTAATGAGTCCTAAACATACATCCACGGCATAGAACATTAGTACCAGGAATAGGGCTAAGAGGGCATTGGGATTTATTGCTAGGACGGATACATATAAAAATGCAGAGGTAGGTATTCAAATCTATCTGGTGATAGCTAGACCCATCCTTGACTATGCGGTACAGTTTTGGTTTCCGCCCAAATGGGTATTAATTCACCAGAATCAGTACAGAGGAGAATGACCATAATGATACAAGTGCTTAGAAATTTATCATACGAGACATTCTTAGGCATCATAACTTACACTCTAGAAAGACGAAGAGTAGGGGGTGATCTAATAGATGTATTCAGATGGGTCAAGGGCTAGAACAAAGGTGATATAGGCAAGGTCATCATATCAAAGCAGGAGGGCAGGACTCGTAGTAATGAATTTGAATAGAGAAAATAGGTTTAAGAAAGAAATAGGCAAGAAGTGGCTTACCAAGAGAGTGGTTAGTGAATGGAGTAGACTAAGTAACCATGTAGTGAGCGCTGAAACAATTGGTTATTTTAAGGAACGATTAGATAATTCTATGGACAGAGATGATAGGTAATAGTGGACATGTGTACGCTTTATGGTCTCATGTAGTCTCCTTCATTTTTATGTCTTTATGTATTTGTGTGAGGAGACATTTTTCATAGTTTTATTTTACTCATTATTTTCACTCTCAACTTTGGTATGTCTTCCAATCTATTTTCTATGGAGTATTAGTTTTCGTAATTTTGTTTTATTTCATATACATTACCTTTTCTCATTTTCAGTAAATCTGCCAGTCTGCTTTCTATCTAAATTACTTCATGCACATGAATTGAGGTGCTTATATATATTTCCATTTACCCACTTGACTACTTGAATATAATGGTGACTTTCTTTACGGATTTAGTCTTCAGTAACGACATATGGTTTTACTCAGGTTGGAGAATATCATCTTAGTGAAGGCGGTAGGCAACACTTAAATCCTTTCTCCTTGATGACGCATCTACACACCATCAGTCACATTCCAGACAATTATACCAACCTAGGGAACGACACTGTATTCAAAGAGTAAACGTTTATTAGGTTTATCTGAAGCTTTTCGGATTTACAACTACAGATCATCTTCCAGAAGGATCTCGTTTCCACAGCAGTTCAAAGTGGGTTCACTTGATTCCCTTGAAGAGTTAACCTGTTCTTTTGGTAAAAAAAATTTAACCCAGTAAGCACTGACCGTCACTAAGGATTCTATCCTGCATATTGATTAATAATTTTATTTAGTTTAGATGAACTTCTGGGCCCTAAAGGGTTAAACATTCCACGATGGATAGTTTCTTATGAGACCTCGGCAGCATTAAACCTCCTGATTCTAGTCTGAATAGAAAATGATAAATTACATCATAGTACCTTAAGAAGCTTACTATACTGGATTCATTCAGATAGAATCCAGACAAACCTACTCAACTTATAGACCGTTTCAATGGATGGAGTTAGATTATCTCGAATAATTCCTTCGACACTGTGGCCTACTATATGATCTTCATTCTGACTGACGTCAATCTTTTTCAGTTAAAGTGCCGACGCCACGGTGAAAAGAATACGACTTTCTTCAGCATAACAACTCTATTTTCTCTTCGATCTCCTTTTGTCGTCTTTCCACAATACCGTCACTGAAAGGATCCCACGACATTAGTGTATATACGCATGCACATAAAAAACGAAAAGCATTAGTACTTACTCGCTTGACTCTTACGTCTCAGCCTGGAGACTCGTCGAGCAAGGGCGGGACCCACGCCCACCAACATCCTTGACAGGCGCCGAATCGGGTTCTTGGGCTTGTCCTCCTCCTCGTCCGAGGCGGCTGACGTGCCTGAAACATGAGGAAGGGAAAAGTTAAAGCAAGCGAATACACATGCTGTATATAGGTAAGTGGGTCCTGATGCAGCACAACATCAGAACGTGTGATGCGTATGTAATTTCTCCTGGCTTTATCGAATACATTTAGTATTACTAGTTTCCTGCAGGCAATTTTACTCTTCTCTTTGTGGTGTGTGGGAAACATTTTTCCTTTAACCACCTCACTGCTTCTAACGACTTTGATATTTGTTTTGGATGTCAAGGAAGGCCGCATAGTGAAAGAGTTGATCAACTGAACCTAATTTTATGTAGGATACCTTAACTTGCGCTATTATGAATGGCACAAGCAAATCAAGTTTTATAAACAAAACATTTTACAAACATGCTGACAAAATGGCCAATCATGGTGATAATAATAAACTATCGTTAACATGTACAATCAAAACAAATAACACTACTAAATTTCCTAAATTCAACAACGGATATAAGTCAGTCGCTGCTTTGCATTTCAAACATTCTCCTCTTTATTTACTCTTGAAATATATATATATATATATATATATATATATATATATATATATATATATATATATATATATATATATATATATATATATATATATATATATATATATATATATATATATATATATATGAAATTAATCCAGACCAATACTTTCAACAGATTTGGCTGGTTACCTAAAGTCGTTGGATACATTTGGACTTTTGGTAGTGCATGCACAATCAGTATTGTAATGGTATCATGACTATGGCAAATCTAATAGTACTGAGCTTCAATTCATGGTAACATCACTCACCGTCCTTGGGCACCACATGGATGGGCGGCTTAACGCTACTGCGGCGGCGCCCCTTTGATCCTCTGCGGGAGTCTTTCCTGGTGACGCGGCGGGAGAGTTGACGGCGGGGTCCTACCTGGGATCCCCGGCGGCGCCCGGATCCCGCCGTAGCACCAGCACTAGCGCTCCCGGATCGCTGCCGCACCAGCATTGGGATTCCGCTGCCGGAAAAAAGTAAAATTAATTTTTGGTCTCATGTCGTAGGCTTAGAAAATTATACTTAAGTGCATCAAAGGGTCATATTTGAAAAAAAAAAAATGACAATATGCGAAAGAATACGAGGGTGGTTTAGTTAGATAATAGCAAACAGGAGTTCCTATTCATGAGGTCCCAAGGTCGAGGCTCTTTGACTACTCAAATATATGTATACATATTATCACGACCCGAGTGATGAAAATCCTGTATTGCTTCAGCAGGTTGAATTTCAGGTTAAAACTTGTAGAGCCGGCTTGGGCATCCTATCTCCTGTTCCTCTCCTACAAATTCCAACTTGCTAAGCTCCTCCCTCTTTTGTGACCTATATAAGGCAGCCAGGCGTGACTCTCGCTCTCTCTTGATCTCGCTCTGACTACATCCAGACTCACGGGGTTAACCCCACTCCTGTCCCCAAGGCCTCGCTTGCTGCCCGTTGGCGTATTCCAGTCTCATTCTGCCATTAGTTAATAAAACTTGTGCATACTATCAGCCGTGAATATAACCATTCTAGGATCTCTCAAGTGCGATTGAGTTTAGGATGCACTAGTTAGGGGAAATGATATTTAGCTTAGGATTTACTAGTTAGGGAAAGTAATACTTAGCTTAGGATGTATTAGCTAGGGAAAGTGATATTTAGCATAAGATTTATGTTTATGGCCGTTAAGAACTTACGGTGTATTGTTGTGTTGTTACTGCACTCAAACGAAATTATACGATATTGTCTTATTTATATTACCTTACTTATTATAAATAAATGTTATTTCACTTTTGGTTACCAGTCTTTGAAGAAACCAGTCTCTTGCTAATTTATTCATGAAGAAAGAACTCGCCAAAACCAGTCAATTGTCCTCTCACTTTCATTTTTTGTACGTGCCTTATGGTGTTGCTGGCACCCTATAGACGCACCAAACGGTTTGATATTGCCAACTGAAGAGCACCGAATTATTAGTCATCCTCTTACCTATTTCAAACACCCAAAGCACACCCATGATCGTAATATATATATATATATATATATATATATATATATATATATATATATATATATATATATATATATAAATCACAATCGCGACAGGGATTGAAGAATTTCCAAACCTTAGCATCTCCAAAGGAAAATTATCTCCGTACATAATCTCAACTCTAGCTGTGAGGCATTTGGTTAAGAATTTTCACCCTCCTGCACCCCGGTCCCTTCCGATCCCACACTCCTCTCCCTCTGACCTCACATACACACACACACACACACACACACACACACACACACACACACACACACACACACACACACACACACACACACACACACACACACACACACACACACACACACACACACACACACACACACACACACACACACACACACACACACACACACACACACATATATATATATGTATATATATATATGTATATATATATGTATATATATGTATATATATATATATATATATATATATATAATATACACATATGTGTGTTTGTGTATGTCATGCCGACATTCTGAATTCTATTAATTGTATGTGTATGTTTATAGGCTTAGAAGCATATTACGAATCTAATTAGACGTAGGCCGTAGGGCGCATCACCACCTTGTGGCCTTACCCTATCAGCGTGCATGCAGTTTCCCATGGATGAAGCCACTTTTGCTCCCCTACCGCATCCTCCAGGTTTAAAGGAAAAAGATGCGTGCCCCAAGCTGGGGGTTGATAGTCCGGGCCTGTGGGTACGGAACTAGAGATTTATTTATTTGTTCATTTATCTATTTATTTATTTATTTATTTATTTATTCATTTTTGAGTAACTGGAAGAACTATGATAATCCCCTAACGCGAGAAAAGTGGACGGTTGGGAACTCCCGATGTAAGTGGATTTGAATGGCTGACGAAGAATAAGATATTAGATCAGCGAAGCAGTGATCAGGGGGAGTACTGAGACGACGCGACGTCCTGGTAGAATTTGAGACGGTGGAGACAAAAAGAGTCATCATAAGCCGTTCAAGTTCCCTGCCCACTCCTCCCGCTCCACGATCATCATCGCCCCATAGAATCGGCCTGAAATTGCACTTATTGGCAATAGCCGAGGTTTATACACTACTATCTTTTCATTTTCTTAGCTGACATCTCTTCCCCTCCCACACACACTGATCTGGCGCGAGCGGGTGGTCATTCCTTGGTAGTCCACAGTCCATTATAAGCCGGGTGCTCTCCCATGCAGATTGGTTATCATTCGTGCTCCCCATTTTTGTACTTGAAATTTATAATAATGAAATGAAATTATAATATAATGAAGTAGTAGTAGAGAAAAATGTAATGCTTTGATAAGAATTTGGGAAGTGTCACATTTTCGTGTGTAAATGCAACTAGTGTTGAAGAGATTATAAGCCGGACGTTTTCCAATGCAGAGTGCCAAGTATCCCCAACCCAATTTTACACAGTGGTTAGATATAGGGTTAGCCCAGTTGTGGCCTCTGGATACTCGCTGGTTAGTTACGGATTAGGATACGGAGGGGAAGGAGTCCCATGTGTGTATCATATGTATATATCGTATATATATATATATATATATATATATATATATATATATATATATATATATATATATATTATTATCATTATTTGTACCGACGGGTCATTTCAGCATAACAACACATTTGTTTAATCGATTTGCTCACTTATTATTCACATATATATATATATATATATATATATATATATATATATATATATATATATATATATTTATATATGTAAGTATAATGTTTGTGCGTGTGTGTATGTATGTCGGCACATACGTAGGGAGTTTCGTGTTTATACAAATTCTATATGATTATGCAAATTCCTCTTACTTGCATACAGGGATACATTCTATCTAAGCATCGTTGAATTGTAGCATTGAAACATCTTATTAATTGCTATAGAATTAATATTATTCACCAGTTCCTAAATTCATTATTTTATTTGCCTGTATAAATTCAACAATAACTTATATTAAGATAGCTTTCTTAATTTCATATCTTATGAGAAAGCTGAACTGAATTTTATTAGATGAGACTCTGCAATAATATATAATTTACTTATGATTAAGGCACGTAAAGAATTTATCACCTACGCGGTATAGCATTAGAAAATTAAATATTAATTTTGTAAATTATAATACATCAATGTAATAAATATTTTTCTTGGCGGAAATCAGTATCAGAAAACGCTGATAAAAGCTATAAAGAAACGAGGTTCCCTCGAGTTCTTTAGACCCCATCTTTGTTTTGATAGATTCGGAGGCCCGAGACGACGACGACGATGACCTGATGACCTATAGAATTAGAGGTACCGCTTTACTAAATTTAGGTTAGGTTAGGTAGATAGGTTAGGTTATTTAGAATTAGCGAATTTATCATACTTTAATTTCTTCGACCTCTGCCTCTACCAAAACAAAGATGGCGTCTCAAGTGGTCAAAGCGGCCATGTTTGTTCGTTTATATCTTTTAACAACTTCATCTTTTTTTTATTTCCGTCAAGAATAACGTATGTCACGTTGATGTTTTATAATTTATCATATTATTATCTAATTTTCTATTGCTATATCGCGTAGGTGTGTACTTCTAAAAATTTTCCTTTTTCTTTATATCGACATAAAGTTAAATAGTATTTGGTTTTACACGTAAATATCTAGGAATTATATTAACGTGTACAATGCCGGTCCTAGGCCTTAGGTCCTGCTTGGGGTAGTTGCGATAGACCTAACAAACTGGTGACATGAAATGCCTTTGGGAACGATGATGGGAATTTATATAATGTGACCTAAGAAGCGCCTGATGAGAAATATAATATACCTATGTGAAGTCTTTTTAAAGTCATTCCTAACGTTGAAATACTAAAGAAAACGTGCGTAAGAGAAAGAATGGTTTTGGGAATAACTAAAGTAGATATATAATATTTCTGCTATGTTAAATCAATGAAACCAGCGTTTCCCAACCTGGGGTTGCTGAAATCAATTATAGGGGGTGCTGGGAAGTGATGCACAAAAGAATCATATTGATATATGTATCATTGATTACCGAGTTGTGCATATTTGACTCTTTCCAAGCTATTTTATTTTTCTAGGGTGTTCTCATCTATTCTACAAACAACATTGTCAATTTGTTTCAGTTCTAAGGAATCAAGAAAATAAATCATCAAGCAGTACGCTTCACTTTCTTTTATCCTTCTAATAACAAGGTAGGATTGCTGGACTGCTTAGACATGACAACAGGGGGTGCTATGGTCGGAAAAGGTTGGGAAACGCTGACTTATAACGAAGCCTTATTATGTCAAACGCCAAATGACATACTTTTTCTGTGGAGACATCACTGGGATGAGGTAATACGAGCATATGCCATCTCAGTTACTCTTTAGGTAAGGATAATTATTCAACACAATTTATCCTAAATAGCACCACAGTATTCCACTCAACTCCAGAGATATCATCGTAGAGGAAAGGATGAAACTCCCGATCACCCTCCTGGGTCCTGTGACGGATTCAAAAGAGTAAAGAAAGGATTAAGATTAGAAATCTCGATTAATCCCTTCGCGCTGTGACGTGATGTATATACTTTATTCTGGCTAAAGGAGTTATCAGACTGGGCAGGCTTCCACGGGCTTCACCAATGTCGACCGTTGAGAGTTCGTTTGAGTAAAAATGACTTCGGTTACAATATTTTCTTTTTCAAATTTCTAATATAAAGTTATCTTCCCGTCATATATAGCAAAACTGAATGATGAACTAAGATACTGTGAACCCATATGAATGTTAGACATACTGTTGAAATGGTCTTAAAGAAAATTAGTTTTCAGTGAGCAAAGTCATATTCTAGGTATTCAAATGGAGGCTAGATGTAGGATGTTGGAGGAGAAATAGCCCAGTGTGATACCCCTTAATGTCTAATGATCTCACAATTCAGGAGATATTACCGTAGATTTCACTGTAAAGGTCATCTCATCTAAAATAAAAATATATAAGGAAAATATGTATAGGAAAACCCTGCCCCAATTCCAGGCCACGGGAGTTTAAAGGTTACTGATGTAACCGTTGCTTAATTATAATTTTGTAAAGATGGACCAAGAGAACACTAGTCAATAAACCGAAATATAGCCGGATAAAAGTGAAAATACGACTGTCGTTTATTTCATATTGTTTGTCATCATTTGTCTGTATTATTTACTTGATTTCCATCTATTATTATTTTTGTCTATTATTTACTATTTACCTGTTTTTATTGTTTAACTATACCTATGCATTTATTTATTATTATTTGTATTATTATTATTATTTTTTTCATATATATATATATATATATATATATCTTTATATATATATATATATATATATATATATGTATGTATATATATATTTACATCTGGCCTAGTTATGGACCAAAAGGTCTCCTGTCGGCATGCTCTGCCTTTGTAATCCTGCCTTTGTAATCTGTCGACTTACATCATCTTGTCACTGTCACATTTACAGACTGGTTCAAGTCGGACGATTTCATCAAGATTAGGCCAGGGTGCCGTATTAAACTAATCATGTCTGATACGGCTTCCGTCTTGATTCATTATAGAAGAACATAATCTCTCAGTTCGACCGTCATCATAAACATTAGTCATAATATTCTTTCATATTCATTTATGACACTGGCAATTTCAACATTTTTACCTCGATGACTTTGATCATTCTAGTTAATGCCAAAGAAATTTATTTTTTCCATCTGAAGGATATATCTGGGGAGAAAAAGTGAATTACTCGAGAACTCCTTTGGTCATGAGCCTGATCCAAAACAACAGAAGATTTTTTGACAAAAGAGCACTTTGTTGATAAGGGTAAATCTCATGACACATAATGACATTTTTCGTTTCTCTCTCATCCGACAACTCCTCTCCCTCCTCCCCTCCGTCCTCACTACGGCCTCTAACCCTGGTCCTTTCCCTGCACCTCCTGGAACCCTTTCCCCTCCTCCCCTGCACCTCCTGAAACCCTTTCCCTTCCTCCCCTGCACCTCCTGGAACCCTTTCCCCTCCTCCCCTGCACCTCCTGGAACCCTTTTCCCTCCTCCCCTGCACCTCCTGGAATCCTTTTCCCTCCTCCATTTTTCCTGCTTTGTCACCCACATACTAACCAGGCTTTCCTCAGATGAGTTCTTTCATGCCCCACCAATCACTTTAATTAGCCTTTCCACCATTCACCTAACGGCTTCTATGGTGGGTCCGCTGCGGCTGTCGGTAGTCCTATAGCATACTGTATAGTGTGTGTGTGTGTGTGTGTGATTCACCATGTTCTTGGATCACGTGTTGGACTCGTGGTCGACAGTTATTTCCTTCCCGGAAGAGAGCTCAGAGCTCATAAATGACCGATCTATGGGTAATGCTGTGACCTTACATGCACACACTCACCCAACTTCCCGCGCAGCGATACTGAAATTATTTCAGCCCTGGGCGGGTGTGTGTATGTCAGTGTGTGTGTGTGTGTGTGTGTGTGTGTGTGTGTGTGTGTGTGTGTGTATGTGTGTATGTGCGTGTGCGAATGTGTTTGAGTATATGTGTGTACGTGCATAAACACTCGTATATACATGTATATTATATATATATATATATATATACATATATATATATATGTACACATATATATGTATATGTATATATATATACATACATACATATACCAAGGCTTTTTCCCCCTTCCAAGGGAGGTAGCCATAAAGGGAAAGGCACAAAAAACACTCCCACCCATTTCATCCCTAAATACACTCCACACCCCTCCCACCCTTCCTCTCATCTGAGCACCTCCTGGATGACGGGTCATCCCTGCACCCTGCCCACCGCCCTGGGTCAGAAGCAGTGTCGCAAGACACAGTACATCCACAGCGAGGCCGCTTCATTTAATCGGCGACCCCCCCTCTCCGTCCCCCTTTGCATATAAGGCGAGGACGGGGAGAAATCCCTTCGGGCTGCGTCAAAAATTACTCACACATACTACCCCACCCCCCACTTCCCCGCCCATTCCTCCTCATGCAGTCACAACATCATCCATATACAACCATTCTCCACTCACCTCTGTCTTCCGTCCTCTCCCTTCCTTCCTCAACAGACATTCCCCTCTTCCCCAAAGCCCCCTTCACCCCATCCATCCACCTCATCCTAGGACGTCCCCTCATGTTCACTCCCTCCACATCTGCCTTCCATACCTCTTTTACTAGTCTGGGGTATTGGTTGCTTGTTATTGTGGCAAAGTAGCATGCAGTCGATACTTTAGGGTCTATATGGGGCGCCCCTACGGACCAGAGCCACACATCATTTTGTCTATGATAGAAGAAATTCTGTTCATAGAGAAATGATGACACTTTTTATACTACGACTGTCCCTCCGTTATGCTGTCCCCCAACCCCTTGTTGCTGTCCTGTACCATTTCTCTGAGTATTCTCTTTCTGATTGGGGGAATTCCCTGTGGTGGGGGAAAAGAATACTGCCACCAAGTTTCCCCACTTGGATCGTAAGAGGCGAGAAGAAAGGGACGGGGAGAGGGACTAGGCATCCTTCTCCCTGTAGCCCCAAGGGGCAAATTCCTAATAATCAAATATATATATATATATATGTACACATATATATGTATATGTATATATATATACATGTATATATGTATATATATATATATATACATATACATATACATATATATACATTTACCAGTATATTCATATTTATTTATCTTTAGTTATTTTCATGAAATTACGTATGTCTCTTTGTTTAGAATGTTTGTCTCTCTGCATTAAGAATTCATTTTGAAGACAGTGAAGAGACATCACGTCGTGAGTCCCCATGTAGGTGCACTGCTCCGCAAACTTGATAAATGTTGCCAATCCTTTAGCGGCATCCTTCCACATTACTCTTGGCTCTGGGTCATCTTCCTCTTCACTATCAGCCTCTGTTTCCTTACCATGCTTCCCCTCAATCACTGCCTGAATGATTTCGTCGTCAGTTAGTGTGGGGGTGATAGCTTCGTCATTGTCGACCTCCATCCACTCCTGAAGAGCTTCATCAGTGACGCTAAGCTTAGCACTACCACGCATATCCTTCAACTCAGCCATCAATGCCTTCCTTTGCTGTCGGTATGTGTTTGTGTTCTGAGAGAGTTGCTAATAGACAGTCACACGCTTAACATCAGGCGTCTTATTACAGTGGGCACTGGGCCTGACGGAGCGGCGGGATTTGTGGGAGATGGCGGGAAAGATGCGCGCTACCTCTGGCGGAGGCGGGAGTGGCGCGGGAATTTAAAATTTTATCTTTTCGAATTTTTACATTTTTATACAAAATTTTTATTTCCTCGTGAATAATATGCCGGTTATAAGAAGTAGCTGGATACGAGAATAACGGACAAAAGAGCTTTTACTGTATATGTATATGTATACACACACACACACACACACACACAAACACACACACACACACACACACACACAAACACACACACACACACACACACACACACACACACACATATATATATATATATATATATATATACATACATATTAATATATAAATATATATATATATATATATATATATATATATATATATATATATATATACACTCATGTATAAGGAATAGGGCCAATCCAATCTGGAACATCTACATAATTCTTTATTTTAATGAGACGTTTCGCACAAACACAATGTGCATTATCAGTGTGGTCTAAAAGGAGAATAACATTTTCTATTAAGTAACGTGATAAAAGTAGATTTACCTATATGTGAATACTTATGAAGAAATAATTATTAATTGATATTCCCTACTGCTTAACTATGCTATACAACATTAATTTTCTTTTAAAACACAAAGTAAACATTGCTCAGAATATACAAAAACACGAGTCACGACAAAAAGATATAAAAACAGGGAATCATTCACTAGAACAGCGCAAGCAAGTTGGGCTATGCTCATTTAGAACTGGGCGATGTTTTATGATTGGTAGGAATTATAGAATCATTAAATCATAGTTGTTATTTGCTTGTTCAATATCGTTAAAAGTTTTGATCCTTAATCCTATAATTACATTGCCAGGCTCTCGCATGCTACTGAATGCTAGCCTGGTCAGTGGCTGATCCGTTCTCACTGACAACCCTCTGTCTTCTGATGCCCTTGTTGTGAGGTGCCGTTGGTTTCTGCCAACCTTGGTGGCACAACGTAGGTGGTTCCTCGAGAGTGAATATGAATATATCATCGAAGATTTTAAGAAAATGAAATATCCAGTGGGATTGCTATACAAATTAAAAAGGAAAGCTTTTGAAATTACCATGATAAGTCCACGAATGAATACATCATAGTACCACATTCAAGGAAAGCCAAACCCATAGAAAATGTTTTGCAGACAGCCAGAGTTAAGGTAACGTATACATCAGGTAAAATAAGTAGAGGCTTGATGAAACCTAAAACAGAAAACAAAAAGAGCGAAAATATTTCTTTGTCGCGGCTCGTGCCGCTTAAATTCTTCTTATCGGCTTAAGAAACCTGCACAGCGAAGCTATAGCGATAATCCCATACCACACTCCTGGTCATATGGCCATTTCCCGAAGGTTGAGTGTGGTTTGAATTTTCCGCCAAAATCATCGGAAATTTAAAATTCCCGGCTCTGTGCAGGCATGCGCATTGTCGACCCCACCTCCCCCTCCCTATCCCCTCCCTTCTTACCCGGCTAGCTCGAGCCGGGCGTCGCGTCACTTCAATGAGAAATGAAGGCTTCGCCTGTGGGAGGAGGGAGGGACCCTAAATCTGTGCAGGTTTCTTAAGCCGATAAGAAGAATTTAAGCGGCACGAGCCGCGACAAAGAAATATTATCGGCTGAAAGAAACCTGCACAGCGAAGCTATGCATGAGACGAGGACAGGTGGGAGGAGAGGTGAAGCCTGAATCAAACCGTTATTACGTGTGTCTTTCCTATGGGAGACTTATTCATTTTATCACTCAGTAGAGGGGAGACAGAAACGTCAAGTACCCACGCCGAAGAATGTGACATGCACAACATTGCACTGTTCACACAATGCGTAAATTATACGAAATTTGTATCCTGTTCAACGGTTCCTGGCCCCTCCCCACTCCTCGGTCGCCCTTTGCCCCCTCCACTTTTTTGAGATGAGAGGGGTGGAGCCGTTTCCATGGCGACACATGGGACAGGGGCGACCGAGTGGTAGAGACACCGTGTCCCCAAGGGAGTCGTCGATGTCCAGTCCCTAGGTCCCGCACCCGCTCCACAGAGTGGGTGCGGAGAAACTCCAGCGATGCCACAAAGTCCCTGATGCTGTGGGCGTGCGGGGCATGGCCCGGGTCGGCTCTCTCCCAAAAAACGGAAGGGCAGGTGCGCCCGGGACCTCGGGGTTAGGGGAATCCTAAATTTCGAGTTGTAGAAGATATGATCCTCAGAAATCTCTTCCGTGTGGTCCACGTAGTCTTCGAACGCACGGACCGGGCGCAGTGGATGTGGGCGTCCTCCCTCCCGGAAGGACTGTATTCTGAGAGGGCCGATCATGTCGTCCGCTCGGCCGTTCCTGGCCAGGAATGTTGGTGATGGAGAGAGGGTTAGGGCCGAGCTGTCCTCCTCCAGTTTGGAGACGGACGGGTGGCGGGTGATTGCCGCCAGCTGTGAATCCCTGTAGTCCGTAGTCAAGGCGAGCAGAAAGGCGACGCGTCGAGGGAAGTGTTCTTCCTCCATAATGGCCCTTTCGAACGCCAGGTACTGCAGAACACGATGCAAGGACCAGGCCAGGACCGGTTGATGTCTCGGCTCTCTCGAGGCGCTGATCCCCTTCATTAGGAGGGTTCACGCCCTCTGTGGCACTCGGATGTTCATGCCAAAGCGTAGCGGATCAGTGAGGGCTGTATAATGAGGCAAGATAGTCGCCGGTGCCCTGTTGGTGGAGGTAGCCAGCCAAGTCAGGAAGTCCGGGACCATGCTGGCGGAGTTGGTCACCATCGCGCGTCTCCGAAGGCAGTTCCGGAATCTCCGTCAGCAGGACCCACACTGCCGCACTGAGGACGGAAGGTGAGCTCTGAGCATCTTGTCTGCTGCCTCTGTAGAGAAGAGTTGGCTGAGAGCTCCCCGTAGAAACTCCAATTATCAAGTTGGAGTGACGCTTGGAGAGGCGCGGTAAGGCTGTTGGCTAGGCAGGCTGACCCCAGTAGAAGGGGAGAAGGGCCCCATCTCATTAGCTCCCCGAACCACGGCTGGGTTGGCCAGTAGGGAGCTATCAGGAGGACCTGACCCTTGAAGGATCTGAGGGTCTGCATCACCTTCAGGAGGACTAGTGTCGCTGGAGGAGGAAAATGAATACGTACCTCCAGCTGTTCCAGTCCTCCGTGAAGGCGTCTGGGCCTCCTGTGCGTGTCCTTTGGATGCAGGTGAGGTAAAGGGGGAGCTGGGTCGTGTTTGGGGAGGCAAACAGGTCCACCTCTGGGGTGCCGTAGCGGAGGGAGAACGACTCGAACACTTGTGGGCGTAGTTGCTACACTACGTAGATATCTTGAAACCTGGATAGAGCGACCGGCGTAGGGCCCCCGACCGAAGCCAGGGACGCAACAACCTGTGGAGTGCTGAGGGTATCGGCCCGGGCAGGTCACGCGGGAGAAGCAGTATGCTCCTGTCGACCTCCCGTACCAGCCGTCGGCGCCCCAAGCGGCTCAGTGGAAGGGCCGGGGTCGCGAAGTTGAGGCACCCCCCCCCCCCGCCACCGAAGGAGGGAGGACGTGTGAGAGAAGCACGCTCTTTTGGCGCAGGGGAGCACCCGAAGGACGCTGACTGTGTCCCACTCAATCCCGAGCCAATAAAGTCTCTGTGTGGGAGCAAGGGCAGACCCGTCCCAGTCCACCCCGAACTCCACGTCCGCCAACACACTCGGAGCCACTGAGATGTCGGCCGATGCACCCTCCCCGGTGGGCAAATGCATCAACTAGCCGTCTAGGAACATGAGTGTGGAGACGCTTGCTTCCGTCCAACGTACGCCTACCACTCTCACTAGTTTCGTGAAGATCCTCGGGGTAAGCGAGAAACCGAAAGGGAGTATGCGAGGCCAAGTTCGTTTCCGAGCGACCTCGTCCGTGGGCGTTAGTCAAGAGGCTTCGTCCTGGGTGAAGACGTTCCCTGAGCGTCTCCCACGAAGACGGGCCTGGACCCTCGGTATGTATCCAACTCACCCCAAGTCTTCCCGCGGGAAGTTCTCGAAGCCCGTGGCGAGCGTCTTCATCCAATAGTGTGCTATGGCAATTTGTGACGTCTCATCACCCACAAGCGGACTTCTATATGTTTAATACCTAGTGACATCATGTGATTATACTGTGACGTCACCGGATTGATCATGGCGCCATAGGATCGTCTCGTGACGTCACAGGGACACAAATTGACGTCATAGGACTACATGGTGACGTCAATTTATCACAATGACGTCATCTTATCATACCGTGACATCACTGAGTCACAGTGAGCGTTGAAATAAATTTTGACATGGTAAAATTCTGGACCATCATGACTGTAGATTAAATTAAGTTGAATAGGAAAAGTCATGTTCATTTCGACCTTAGTCACAGTGAGCGTCGAAATTAATTTTAACATGGTAAAATTCTCGACCATCATGACTGTAGATTAAATTAAGTTGAATAGGAAAAGTCATGTTCATGTTGACCTGAGTCACAGTGGGCGTTGAATTAGTTTAACATGGTAAAATTATTGACCATCATGACTACAGATTAGCTTAAGTTGAATAGGAAAAGTCATGGTCATTTCGACCTAAGTCACAGTGAGCGTCGAAATTAATTTTAACATGGTAAAATTCTCGACCATCATGACTGTAGATTAGCTCAAGTTGAATAGGAAAAGTCATGTTCATGTCGACCTGAGTCACAGTGGGCGTTGAAATTAGTTTTAACATGGTAAAGTTCTTAACCATCATGACTACAGATTCTCTTAAGTTGAATAGGAAAAGTCATGGTCATTTCGACCTAAGTCACAGTGAGCGTCGAAATCAATTTTAACATGGTAAAATTCTCGACCATCATGACTGTAGATTAGCTCAAGTTAAATAGGAAAAGTCATGTCCATTTCCACCTGAGTCACGGTGAGCGTCGAAATTAATTTTAACATGGTAAAATTCTCGACCATCATGACTGTAGATTAGCTCAAGTTGAATAGGAAAAGTCATGGTCATTTCGACCTGAGTCACAGTGAGCGTTGAAATTAATTTCAACATGGTAAAGTTCTTGACCATCATGACTATAGATTAGCTTAAGTTGAATAGGAGAAGTCATGTCCATCTCGACCTGTGTTTTTTTTTTTCCAAGGTCAAGGCATTTTATTTATGTAATACCTAGCACTTTGCGCCAACTTAAACTGTACTATTTAAAACTGATTTTCCTCTTCTCATTACACTAAATGATTGTAGTTTCTTTGAACTAATTTATACTCATTTTAACTAACACTAGACTCCCTAAGTCTAAAGTTCTTTTGTGTTTTACTTGGGGGTGGAACATCAGGTAAGTCATCTTTAAACTCAAGCCAAGTGAATTTGATAAGAGGTTGGCTGTGGCTCATGAGAAGGGCTGGGTGGTGATTTTTTTTTTTTTTTTTTTTTTTTTTTTGCTTAAGAAACCTGGAAGGAGGGTGGTGCCGTGAGGCGTTAGAAGACCATTGAAGCTCGGAGGTATGGGGCTGCCGAGGCCTGATGATCCTCGGGGAGCCACCCTCCGTATCATAAGACACGTCCCCTTGTCCTCCAAGAGGCCCGGGTTCTTACCACGGACGACTTGAGGACGTATGGGGAACGGAGTACGAGTGGAAAAGGTCAAAGTCTACGCCTAGGGCCTGACAAAGAAAGTTATAAGGCGTTAAAGGACCATTATTGGTCGAAGGTATGGGGCTGCCGAGGCCTGGTGACCCTCGGGGCGTCACCCTCCGTCTCATAGGACACGTCCCCTTGGCCTCCGAGAGGCCCGGATTCTTACCACGTACGACTCGATGACGTATGGGGAACGGATTACGAGTGGAAAGGTCAAAGTCTACGCCTAGGGCCTCACAAAGGGAGCCATTAAGGCGTTAGAGGACCATTATTGGTCGGATGTATGGGGCTGCCGAGAGGCCTGATGACCCTCGGGGGCACCCCCTCCGTACCATAGGACACGTCCCCCTCTCTTCCGAGAGTCCCGGGTTCTTACCGCGGACGACCCGAAGACGTATGGGGAACGGATTACGATCGTATAAGGTCAAAGTCTACGCCTAGGGCCTGACGAAGCAAGCTATGAGGCTGTTAGAGGACCATTGATGACCGGAGGTTTGGGGCTGCCGAGAGGCCTGATGACCCTGGGGGGCGCCACACTCCGTACCATAAGACACGTCCCCCTGTCTTCAAAGAGGCCCGGGTTCTTACCACGGACGGCCTGGAGACGGGGACGTATTGCGATCGTATATGGTCAAAGTCTACGCCTAGGGCCTGATAC
>NC_134784.1:50998163-51000663 GCF_046742065.1 Oratosquilla oratoria | reverse complement strand
TCTCTCGGCACCAAATCACAAGTAACATTTCCGTAATGTTACACGTTCATATTGGCTGGACGGGAAACAGTGAGAAATATAGTGATTTGTGGAGTTGAAGCAACTGCAGGAGAAAGAAGAGCAGAAAATATGTAGAGGAGCGTAAAGATAAAGATAATTCAAAAAGGGAATAAGGAAAACAGGTGTATAATAGAGAGTTAGATGAAACGTTATTTTTCGCTATCTGGGATAATGATAAGAAATATCGGCTGAAACAACGAGGTCTGTAAACTAGTATCTTCACACACCTAATCCTTCTACAAAGTGTTCTATAGTCTCATTTCATCCACATTTACTTCCGTTGGACACAAACGAGCTAAGGGACTTAATTTTGTTCCCTTCCAATTTGGACATGTTATGATATAGCACTTTATACCAAAGACATCACAGCTAAAGACTTACCAGATTTGTTCATGGTGTCATATTGACGTCCTAATGAGGTTCTGATGTTAGAGAAAGACAACTATTTTTATAATGAATATCTTTGTACGAGTACATCTGTACATATTACCCACGTGGGAAATGCTGCAGAAGAAGAAAAACAGGAGAAGTTATGAAGGAAGGTCAAGAGTGCAAGGGAAAGATAAACACAGATGTTGGGGAAGGAAAGATGGAGGAAGGAAGAAGGAGGAGGGAGGAAGAAGAGGAGAAAGAGGAAAAGAAGGTAGTGCAATTAGGAACAGAGAGGGAGGAGAACAGGAGGAGTAGGAGGAGTAGAAGGAAAAAGGAGGAGGAGAAGGAGGAGGAGAAGGAGGAGGAGTAGAAGGAGGAGGAGGAGAAGGAGGAGGAGGAGAAGGAGGAGGAGGAGAAGGAGGAGGAGGAGAAGGAGGAGGAGGAGAAGGAGGAGGAGGAGGTGAAGGAGGAGGGAGAGAAGGAGAAGGAGGATGAGGAGAGAAGGAGGAGGAGGAGGAGAAGGAGAGCAGGAGGAGAGGAGAAAGAGAGGAGTAGGAAGATACAAGGAGGAAGAGGAGAGAAGGAGAAGGAGGAGAAGAAGGAGGAGGAGAAAGAGGAGGAGGAGAAGGAGGAGGAGGAGAAGGAGGAGGAGGAGGAGAAGGAGGAGGAGGAGAAGGAGGAGGAGGAGAAGGAGGAGAAGGAGGAGGAGGAGGAGAAGGAGAAGGAAGAGGAGGAGAAGGAGGAGGAGAAGGAGAAGGAGGAGGAGGAGGAGAAGGAGGAGGAGGAGAAGAAGGAGGAAGAGAAGGAGGAGGAGCAAGGGATGGGGGAGAAGGAGGAGAAAGAGGAGGAGGAGGAGGAGGAGGAGGAGGAAGATGGGTGAAAAAGGTGGATGAATGGAAGAAGACAAGGTGTTAAAAAAAGAGGAGGAAAAGTGAGAAAAATGTGGAGAAGGAGAAGACGGAAAAGGGAGGAGGAGGCAGAGGAGGAGGAGAAAAGGAGTAGGAGAAAGAGAAGGAACTGAAGGACGAGCAATAGGATGAAGAAGGGGAGAAGGAGGTGAAGAAGGATAAGGAGGAGGAGTGAGAAAAATAAAGAAGAGGAGAAGGACGAGTAGATGAAAAAGGAGAAGGGGAAGAGGAGCCAGAGGAAAAGGTTGGAAGAGAAGGAGGCGGAGAAGGAAGAATGGTAAGAAAAAGAAAAGTGAAGAAAGATAAAGAGAAGAATGAGGTGAAGAAAGAGGAAGGGGAAGAGAAGGAGAAGGCAAAGGTAGAGGAGGAGAAGAGGGAGAAGAGGGAGAAGGAGGAGAAAGAGGAGAAGGAGGAGAAGGAGGAGAACGAGGAGAACGAGGAGGAGGAGAAGGAGGAGAAGGAGGAGGAGGAGAAGAAGGTGGGGAAGAAATATGAAGAGGAAAAGGAAGAAGGAGGAAGAGGAAATAGAGGGAGAGAAGAAGAATGAGAGGAAGAAGTAGGAGAAGGAAAACGAGGAGGAGGAGAAGAAGGCGGGGAAGAAATATGAAGAGGAGAAGGAGAAGGAGGAAGAGGAGGAAGTGTAAGACGAGGAGGGGTAGGAGGAGGAAAACGAAAGGAATGAGAAAGAATATGAAGAGGAGGAAAATTACTAAGGAGAGGCTGGATAGGAGCAGGAAGAAGGAAGAGAAGGAACAGGAAAAGTTGAACGAGGAAGAAAAGGAGGAATAGGTAGTGGAGGAAGAGGAGAGGGAAAAGAACGAGGAGGAAGAAGAAATGAAGGAGAAGAAGGCGGAAGAGGAGGGAAGGTGGGAAGAGGTGAAAGAGGAGGAACACGAGGAAAAAAGAAAAGAAAAAGTAAGAAAGTGGTGAAGTAAGACAAAGATGAGGAGGAAGAAGAGGAATAGGAAAATAAGGATTAGGATTAGGAAGAAAAGGAGGAGGATCAGAAGAAGGAGGAGGAGGAGGAAGAGGTGATGTAGCAAGAAGCAAGAAAAAAACAAAACAGGAGGACCAAATGAAGAACAGAAGAATGAAGAGTAGGAGTTAGAGGAGTCATAGGAGGAGAAGGAGTAGGAGTACGAGTAGGAGGAGTAGGAGGA
>NC_134784.1:50990663-50995663 GCF_046742065.1 Oratosquilla oratoria | reverse complement strand
CGTAACTGGAAGGTAATAGGGTACAAACACGTGTAAGAGACCTCGTCGAAAACGGAATCAGGGATATTCATGGAATAAGTTCAAACAGGGGCCTGACGAAATACGGCTAAAAGACAAATAATGGCGACAATCGGTCATAGAGGTGGTAGTATAAAAAAGTGAGAATATAAATAAAATGTGACAGGGCAGCCAAGTCATCGTACTACCCTGAAAGATGCATCACCTCAAACAGCAAAAACAACAGTCGGTGGTTCAGCATGATCAAAGTTTTTGTGGACTGTAAAAACACATCTATTCCATGGCTGTGTTGTATACAGTCTCGCATAATGTAACCCATACGTCCTGGTTTGCTGGGTCCATGGTTCTTCTAAATAGTGTGAATAAAGGACTGTTTTGACGGCAGTGATTTTTTATTTGTCGACATTTAAGTGGTTTGGTGTGTCCCCGCCATGTGGAGTGTGGACTCTTGGACTGGATTTGAATGTTAACGTTTGTGGCGATGAGGTTCGTGGTCTGTCCCACACTCGACATCATACATTGCTTTCGTGATTCTTACGTCCTGCCCATTCCTCTACCTGACAGTGGCATAATCTATGAGATGCCAGTGTTTGGAGCGAAGGTGCATCCATAATGTTCTGTTGCGATTAGATAGGCGGAAGATGGTACTGGTGAGAGCCCATGCTCAACACAAGTCTGGAGGAATAGTTGGCCGTTGCTGTTTAAATCGCTGACCTAATGCTTCCCAATAACTTCCTACCAGCTTGTACTGTCAGTGCCAATTCTCGCAGTAGAATCACCGTTTTTGCTAGTGCACAAGTCTCTCAGTCGCAACACTCATGATCAAGCATTACGCCCCAGATAATGTGAAATCACGTTTCATTTTAACCCTCTCTATATTCCGTTATTCTATTGTTCTTTACATTTACTTCATCCTAGCCGTTGTTGTTCATTTTGAAATATATCGTTTATTTATCGCTTGATATTAAGTGAAGGTGAGAGAACGATGGGTAGAATATTTCAGGGGTTTGTAAAGTGTGAAGGAACTTAGGGAGGTATCGATTGAAGTGGTGAAAAACGCTCGGAAAATGATTGTGACGGGAGATGAAAATTATAGGGGTATATGAAAATATAATGTACAAAGAGCATTAGAAGCGATGGAAATTAGTAAGGCATTTGGGATAGATAGGTGTCATATAGTGTCTGAAGAAGGGAGGAATAGCTACAGTAGATTGGCTTGTCAATTTGTTTAGTGTGTGCTTGAGGGAGGCAAAATACCAAAGGACTGGAGAAGTGCATGTATAGTTCTGCTATATAAAAGAAATGGAGACAAATGCCAATATATCTATAGAGGGATCAGCGGGTTAAGTGTATTTGAAAAGGCATAAGGGACGGTCTTAATTGAAAGGATTATGAGGGAGACAAAGGAAATAACTGGGAAGAATAGTGTGGAAATAGAAAAGGAGGAGGTTTTGTGGATTAAGATTTCGTAAAAAGGCAGATATGCAAAAACTTATTTTTTTTTTCAAAAGGTAAAGATGTCTTTTTTTATGGATTCCGAGAAGGCGTATGACATGTTTGACAAGAATGTATTATGGGATGTGTTACAGATGAATGAAATATGCGGAAGGTCGTTGATGGCAGTGAAAAGATTTTATGTGAATCATGGTTCCTCAGAGTTTACATTGATTGTCTGGTATGGAAGGTGAATACAAGGGAGGTAAGCGTTGATTAGTAAATAGTAAATGAGTGGGATAAAATGGGAGATGATCCAGTTGTTTATCGATGAAACTGCGAATGCCACACGTCTCTCCGATTCCCAACAGTGGTTGTTACCTGCCCTAACAGCCCAAGTGCATAGCACAAAGTTGACGACTTCGGTCACAACAACGCGCGTTCTGGCGTAGGCTCCTCACCATAAAGGAGAGAAGCTAGGACAAGTATAGTACTCAAAGTGCCTGCCACATGTAACAGGGAACCAGGGAATGGATGAGTGTAGGTGGAGTTAAGAGTAAGGGAAGCAAGTGATTGTCTTTGGAAGAGTGGAAAGTGCCATGAGAATTAGATATCTGAGAATGAAAGCAAATGAATTCAAGGTTGGCAAAGAGGAAGATTCTAAATGATCATGAGATAAAGTGTATATGTTGGGGGTTACAAGGATAAATAGTGTTAGAATAGGAGAGGCGAAAAGAGAGCTGGCAGATGAAATAATAAAGTCAATGAAATAATACTGGGATAGTTTGACCATTTGGAACAAGAGTGAGGAAAAGCTAGCAAAAAAAACAAAAACAAAAAAAAAACAGGGGCAGATAGAATAAAGTTGGAGATAAAACCGACAATGGGATGGATGGATGGATGGATGGTTGGATGGATGATGTGAAGGAGACCGTGGGTACAAAGAGAATGTCCCTCAAGCAGGGTAAGAAGAGAACAAGAGATGTGTGTGAGTGGAAAATGGTTATAACTAGTTGGAGGATTAACGTGACCCAAAGGGATTTTTTCCTTGTGCTCTGCAAATTTTTGAGTGGACGAAGAGTGAAGATCACTATGTTCTGAAAGGGTGGTTGATGTCTGGCCCTACAGTGGAGATGGCTCTGTCTTGCTGCATTGCTTATTTCCCAAGTAGTGGATGAGAGGTAGGGATGGCCCTTCTTCAAGAAAGAGATAAAGGGAATAAAAAATAAGCTTGGGGATTGGTGTATGCCCTGGCTGGGCCATTCCTCCTTTATAAGAGTAAAGGGCTTTTGGTATATAATCTTGATAATATTATATATTTTTTCAACAATAAAAAGAATTGTATTCCTAACAAAACAGTGCATAATCAGAGACAATATAATTTTCGCCAATCACTAGTATGCTGTACATAACGTAATACGATGAATAAATGTATAGTTATATTTAGGAACGATACTAAGATATAACTGGATACAGTAATCTTACTAAACATTCATGAGTAGAACTAGAATAGGCCATTACCTGCAGTGTAATACGAAACGGGTATGCACATGTGTGGACGGTGGTGAGGGGGTGATGGGAAACTACAAAGCTTATTTAAAACATGAACACCGCAATCAAGTCTCTGCTTTCTCTCCACTTCATTAATGATATTAGGTTTGGTTGCAGGTCGAGGAACCAATTAGGTCACTGCTTTTTGTACTCATTCAATACTGATTATATCTCCCTTTGTGCTGAGACCATACCACCACTATATACTAGACTCGAATTTTGATCATACTTGTATCCCCGTAATGAAATACCACATTTATGTTCGTCAGAAATTCATATATATCGCCCACAACCTTCCCGATGTAGTTGTTCAGTGACAATTCATCCTCAACCATCATACCCAGATCTTTCTCCTGTTTTATTTTATATCCAGTTGAGTAAATATATATTTTTTATCGCTAATCTCTTTCCTCGTGCGTTGTTGTGTACTTCTGAAAGCTAAAACAACGTTGTATGAAACCCCTTTCTCTACAAGAAATAACTGTATTAGCACAGTTAGATTCATTACACTCATTCAAGATATGGATTATTTAGCATTTTCAATGTCGAGGAATATTAGATGATATAGTTTTATTGCTCATATTCATTCATATAGATTGTTATACAATATTGCACATTTAATGCACCTTCCTTTGTAATCCCCTCTAGAAATTAACGCATTAATTAGCCTTAAACATGAGTAGGTGAGAAGGAGAGCTAGGGTAGAAAAGGAGCTGGCAGATATTACCGCTAAAAGAGTACTAGGATGGTTTGGACAAATGGGAAGAATGAGTGAAGAAAGATTAGTAGAAGAGGTGTGGAAAGCAGAGGTGGACAGAGTCAACTTTAGGAGACGACCGAGGATGAGATGGATGGATGGGGTGAACGGGGCGTTGAGTAGAACGGGGTCTGTTGAGCAAGGGAAGAAAAAGGCAAGAGATAGGGGTAAGTGGAGAATGGCTATATATAAATGATACTGTGATGCAAGGAAGGGAGCGGATGGGGGTAGGGGTGGTTATGTATGAATTTTGACGCAGTCCGAAGGGATTTGAACCCGTCCTCTCTTATTCTGCATGAGGGGACGGAGAAAGAGGTAGCTGATTAGGTGAGGCGACCATTGCTTCTGGCCCATGGGTGTGAGTGAAATGGGTGGGAGTAGGTACTTGTCTTTTGACTTGTCTACCTTCATTAGAAGAGGGAAAAGCCATTGGTACATAGGTAGATTAGTATAACTGAATCAACATTTTAAACCAATGTAAGGATTTTGATACGGCAAACATCCGAGATTGAAGACCAGTAACATCTTCCGGGATCTTCCATAAGACGTTTTACACTGTGAACCATAGTTCTTAAAGAGTTATGGCATGATCACAGGCTTTAGATATCTGTGAGAACATAGTGTCTGATCGTGAATCGTGGCTATACCTGTTTGAAATCACTAGGTAGCCCATGAACCCCAAACGCTTGATCACTCCCCTCCTCCTTCGGCCCTTACTCCGAAAGGGCCCAGCCACCTGTACTAATGTACCTAGACACTCTCCTTCTGGAGCCAAGGAGAACCCTTAAGAGTTTCGGTTCATTAAGAGCCACTTTGAGATGTGCCCCTGAGCGGTGTCTTTCATGAAGGACTTTTCCTTTACTTGAGATAGGATAACTAAAATAACTATATATATGAAAATATTGGAAAAGGAAAAAAGAAATAAAGAAAATGAAAAAAGTATAGGAGAGAAAGTAAAAAAAAAAAAATGAATGGAAAAGAACAGAAAAAAGAGAAGAGAAAAAAAGGGGAGAAAAAAAAAAAAAAAAAAAAAAAAAAAAAAAAATGGAAAAGACAGGGAAACAAAGTGAAGATTTCATATTGTTTGATAATAATAGGCTTTAATCAAAGCTTTCGCTCACCAAAGAAAAGTCGCTATCTTGTGATTTTTTTTTATCACCATATCGAATGGGCATATACCTTCATCTTCCATGGCTCTCCTTATAGATTTTCATTGTGCGAACCGTCAAACGATAATATG
>NC_134784.1:50963163-50973163 GCF_046742065.1 Oratosquilla oratoria | reverse complement strand
ATTGCGCACCTCACTGAGACCTTCTTCGGCTGCGACAGAAGGAAAGTTTTCCTCGTCTGCAACGACCTCGACGACGGTGGCGCCGAGATCCCCCCCCCCCACAAGGACCACCTCCTGTGGCTGCTTCGAGCCCATGGAGGTCGACCCCATTCCTCCTGACGAGGGCACTGTAATGGAATGGAGCAGTTGATCTGGCTCTGAGACCCGGGCCAAGACCCACAAAGACACGGAAGTCGTCTATTAGTCTACTCAAGGTCACCATCGTTCTATTAAGGCAACACAGGTCTGCTTTGAATAACCCATGGGCAGTGTTATCTCCTGTTGACCCAGGTCAAATCTACAAAGTGGACTTTTCTATTCTCGTTTAACTTTTCAGGGACTTGAAAAAACTTCTCTGTGCTTTTCAAAGGTTTTCTTAAAAAAGAACAAGTTTCTTCTACAGCCCTTCTACGGCTACCTCGAGATTCTCACCTGCCTCAGTCGGTTCCCCCAAACAGAGGATATCTCCAATTGGACATCTGCAAACCGAGGGCCATCTCTTAGCTGAATAAAATGCCAAAAATTAAATTTAACAAAATCTATAAAGTGATTCAACCGGCCTGCAGGATTTTTCTTCTTCTTTTGTGATAATCATTTCTGTGTATGTGTGTTTGATTTTGTGTGTGCGTGTATGTTTGAACGTGTGCTTGTGTGTGTGTTTGTTTATTTGCTTTTTTGCAGTTTTTGTGTGTAAAAAAGTTCATCTTCTGTTTACGTAGTTTGGTAGAACATTTCTTCTATTGTTTTCTCACGGTCTTCGTACCCATTCGCACTTTCTCACGTTAGGAGTGCGTTTCTCACGTTAGGAGTGACTCTCTTCAGTACGAACGTCTGAACAAGATGGAGTCTGAAGCTTTCAGCCATATCATTCTCTCTCTCTCTCTCTCTCTCTCTCTCTCTCTCTCTCTCTCTCTCTCTCTCTCTCTCTCTCTCTCTCTCTCTCTCTGAGTAACATCATGTCTCAGCATCGCCCTAGCCGAATACGCAACACTGGATGACATGGAAAATCTCAGCCTTTTTCTGCGCAGATATATTTTCCAAAATTCACCCAGCATAGTCTGTCTCCCTTTTCTTCCCAAAGAAGAATCCGAAACTCTCTTTCTCCGTCACATTTTTCCGTATGTCTGTAACTTGACTCTGACTGCGAAGTAATACACACACACACACACACACACACACACACACACACACACACACACACACACACACACACACACACACACACACACACACACACACACACACAGACACACACACACACACACACACACACACACACACAGACACACACACACACACACACACACACACACACACACACACAGACACACACACACACACACACACACACACACAGACACACACACACACACACACACACACACACACACACACACACACACACACACACACACACACACACACACACACACACACACACACACACACACACACACACACACACACACACACGTACGTGTGCACGAACGCACGTACACAGTGACTACAGACCAGTGTTGGCGTTTGAAGAGGGTGAATGTGCGACTTAGCTCGGGGTAAACAGCAAACAGCTTGTTGAAGTCGTGAGGGATCCCGCCATGGGACAATACCTTTAAAAAAAAAAAAAAAAAAAAAAAAAAAAATATATATATATATATATATATATATATATATATATATACATATATAAATATATATATAAATATATATATATAAATATATATATATATACACATATATATATATATATATATATATGTATAATATATATTTCTTAAACCCAGCGAAATGGCGAATAAAAGAAATGAACACATTGGTAATTGTTAGTTTGGAAGGTAAGTGAAACATCTGTTCTAACTTATGCCGACCGAAGATGGAATAGATAAACTGGTTGTTGACAGATGATGGGAACAAGACAGTTTTTACAGAATTTCTATGATAAAGTTAAGTAACTTAGATCAACCTAAGGCCAGAATAACAACTAAGTGAGAAACACAGAGAAGGAATAAAGGAAGTGGTTAAGACCAATATAAGGTTTTATTTAGCTGAAGGGGGGGGGGACGTTACAGTGTTCAAGAAATTGATACAATCTTGATTAACTTTTCCCCAGCAGTGACGTCCTTCAGGGATCTTATCCTGGTCAAGATTTTGATGACAAGAAAATGGTTTTATTTAGAATGAGAGTCTGCGTTCTAATCAATGTTCCCCTTGCCACTGCACCCATCACTCTTCACAACATTTCCCGTTCATTTACCGCTTTTCTGCTCAATGGGCCGAATTCTCCACCTTTAGATCTCTTGTCCCAATTAAGGTTAGGCAGTTTTGTGCCATTTAAAGGAACTGAGCGGTATATTAAATTCTTTTTCATTTAAGCTATCTTGACTGATCGTTTATTGCTCAAAGAGTGGGAATCGGCACCTCTGATGATCGTATTCTTACTGATGCCATACGGTTTTATACAGATCAAACTCCTGCATAATGAAAGGTGAATCATTTGAAGCAACAGTACGTTTCATATCTAAGCATGCAAGCTTGTGTGTGAAGATACGAATCTCACTCCAAGCAAATGCCGAGCCAGTAACGTCTTCTGAGAGATTTGGAAGCAAGGTGACCTGCTGTCACTAAGTGTAGTTAAAAGCAAATTATATGCAAGTGTAGCCCGAGTTTTATCCCCTACGCGCTGTAGCCCAGTGGCTACCGTGTCAAACTCGCGAAGTGGTCGTGAGTTTGATTTTCGGGACCCTCTGTGGGGTATGTCGCGTCGGTTCCAGTTAAAAAAAAAAAAAAAAAAAAAAAAAAAAAAAATAAATATATATATATATATATATATATATATATATATATATATATATATATATATATATATATATGAATAAATAAACAAATAAATAAATAAAAAACAAATGAATAAAAAATAAAAATAAAACTTGCACACAACTGCATGGACTTGCCCCAGTAGGTATTTCTCCCTTTCTACTTTGTGGGAGCTGGATGGTGAGTGATGAAAATGGTTTCAACCAAGCTATTCTGTTCATCATCGCCCCATCCCATGGGTAGTAAAGGGTTGAACTTACCTTGATTAACCTCTTCCATATCGTGTAAGTGTTTTCTTTTCATTATATTGGCCACTAGAGTACTATTCATCACCATAAACACCCTGTGTAGCATAAGGATTAAGTGGTACTGGTACCTTTTTTTGCATATAAAAATTGATGAATCACCTGAGATATCTTATCCCAGTTGGAGGATATTGTACATAGAAATGAATATTACAGTATAAATGTCACCTAATAACATGTGTAGGCGGAGCTGGGCGCGTTACCGCCGGACAGGTAGTGCGTTACCGAAAAATCTGGGGTGCATTTCCGTCAATGCGTTACCGATTTTAATTTCCTTAGAGCGGTCCGCGTTACTGCGTGTGTGTATATGTATATATACTACGGAAATTAAAATTGGTAACGCATTGACGGGAGTGCACCCCAGATTTTTCGGTAACGCAATACCTGTCCGGCGGTACCGCACTACCTGTCCGGCGGCAACACGCCCAACTACGTGCAGAGCACTAGACATCAGTATTTGTGTACCGTGCACCGGGTCTGCCTCTCGCGCGTCATAGGGCACCACCGCTGTTCGTCAGGTTAGGCACGATGATTAATGACGTCTTGTGTGTATATACAGGGACTCTCCCAATGTAAACACAAGGTTCATTTTTGCACTGCCCCCTGCCTCATCGCAGAGGCAATTGGAGGCGCCTGCATGTGGCACCACTCTAGAGAGATCCACCAACTAAAGTTTTTGGATTCCATCTCTAAAATTTTGCGTTTGGTAAAGCAAATGAAATATCCTTTTGCTTAGTTTCCTTTCAATATCATTTAGTAAAAATGAACGATAGATCAATGTTTCTAAAAACTTGGAGATAATAACCATATGACTATTGTAATAATATCTAAAATGTGAATAGACAGATTAATAAAAAAAGTAGAATTTATGTACACCCTTTTCATTTTGTTTTGCTGCATCAGTAATCCTTGTAACCGTCGCCAACCAACTGCATTTAGCTGAAAGAACTCTTCCTCCGTAGGGAGGCCGTTGAAAGTCGTTTCGAATATCCCTTCCTCTGCGTTTTACGATCTTCGTGTTTAGCAAAAACTTTAAAGGTAATCATGAGGTCTTGTACCTCCCCACGACTCTGATCTGTAGTTTTACATCGGGTCGAACTAAGTGATTTGTATTCTTCTCAGTGAAACGTCACGAAGGTCCCCTTTCCTCTGCACGATAGCTGATATCGAGGCTTTTCATTTTCTTCATTCCCTTGTATTAAACATGAATGTGCTCATACAAGTCTCATACTCGTAATTTCCATAACAACTCGTTGAGATATTCTCTCTGCAGGCTTCACCATACAGCTTATCAAGCCGGTAGGTTGGTGGGCACCAGGTTCCCTGGTTTTTGGAATTGGCGTTATTATTGTTGTCTTCCAGGCTATTGACAGTATGCCAGTACTCCAGAACATATTGACTAACTAGATAAACGCCTCATCACTTTCTGACCAGAAACGGGGCAGCATGGAGTTTATGATGAGATCCACACCGGGAGCAGTGTCCATACCGGTTCTGTTGGTGATCGTTAACTCACCGGATGTAAAGTCAGTGTCGGCCTCGTCCTGCTGCCACATTATGTCCTCAGTTTAATGCAGTTACAGCTGCATGTCCTGAACACGCTGTGGCAGTAAGGTGCTTCTTGTACTGGAAGGCAAACTCCACCATCAGTCACTGCGCCTGAATAGCGTAGGCATGATGGGTGCGCTGTAGTTGAGACCGGTTGATAGCCACATGGATCTTCCTCCAGAACTCTAATAAGGAGATGTGTGTATTAAAACTTTCACACTATTCTAGATATTTTTTTCTGGTCTGACCTGTGTTGCCGTTACGCGAACCCCACGAATGACCGCCCTTGTTGGCGAAATTGACTTGCGTCCTGTTTCGGTGAAAGATTCGTCGAAACATAGTCAGGTTGTTGAGGTGTGAAGACAGAATGAGTGGTAGGGTGGTGAGTTTAAACGCCAAGAATCCGTTGAAGTTTTATTTGTGACGTTTCGTCCAACTAGGACTTCTTCAGAGTATACACAAATAAGACAACGACAACTTATATAATCGCAAAGCTCACCCCGTTCCTCCCCGGTCAATATTGTTGCCATCTCGCTTTCGTCTTGCCTCAGGTTATGGTTGACCTCTTTTATCTCGGTTTTATGATACCGGTGTTTGTTGTTTCTCCTAGTAGAATGACTCCTCTTTGGTATAACCCTGGATGGAGCTAATTGTAGGCCAGCAAGAAAACCTGCCTCCATCCTGTCTACATTCTGTTCGAGTGGAACGAACCCTCAGGCCCAGACTACCAGAGCTTTAAAAGAAAGGCTATTTGGTTAGTGCTGTGTTCCACCACGGGATGCTTTCCACGACTGGTATAGGAAGTACATCCCGTATGAATATACTCGTACATACACCGAAATGGTTGCTGGCGACTACGGGATGAAGTTACCATGTAACACGGGACCAGAGAGTTGCCTCGTACGTGGGCTCACGATGTCGAGGGGAGAGTTACGTGAGTGTGATTTGGCAGGGGTGAGTTTAGTTTTCTGTGCCTGTGTTTCAATTTTTCCTTTTCCTTTTTCGCGGAAAGAAGCAAGGACAGACTTTGTCGTCTAGTCTACTATGTTGGTTGTATTTTTGGAGTTTATGTCAGTATAAGCCTGTAATAACAGCTGTCACAATCAATTTTATGTCGCATTCATTCAAAAATATTGGGTTTGCTGAAGCCGGTGATGAAACGGGTAACATTTGTGCTGTGGTGTTGGTCGCATGTGTTGATGCGGATGACGTAGGGATGTGAGCGTTGGTGGATGGACGACGTGCATTTGTTCTGGGTTGGGTAGTGGATTACTTTGCTTTTATTGAAGGGTTGAGCAAAGTTTTGGTTTTAGGGGCTTAGATTTCTGGAAGGTAATCATTATCATTGGGACCAGGGGCTTTGGTAGAAGCTCTTTCCTCGCTGTATGCCCCAAACGTAAGTGCCCGGAGTAGTAGGCATATTACCCTAACGATTCTCTACCCTTTCCTTGTGCTGGAAAATCTCTGCTATCCTAACCGAGCACCCAACGCTCTAAGCGTATGTATATCTATATACAAATGCATATATATATATATATATATATATATATATATATAAATATATATTTGGCTGTATGTTTTGCCTCCAAATATGTCTAAGACAATTGACTACACAGAAGCAGACAGCTCCCTCCGCCCGACACGCTCAGACCCGACATAACCAACGGACCAGTCAACATGCAGATTCTCACCCCTGCATCCCTCGTGAACCACAGCAACTTCCCCATAAATATCAACGCATTCACATTCTGTAAATTATTACTTCTGAAGAAACCTCATAAAGCGAAACCGGTTAGGAATAAAGTCTCTGTTCCCGATCGTGTGATTTCCATTCTTACCACTCATACACCTATCATGATGCCACTATACACACACACACACACACACACACACACACACACACACACACACACACACACACACACACACACACACACACACACACACACACACACACACACACACACACACACACACACACACACACATACACACACACTCGGTAGCGCGGATGGTAGAGCGCTGGACTGGAAAGTACGGTGGTGCTCGCAGTAGCTGGTTCGAATCCTGCCCAGGGCCGAAATTATTTCGGTATCGCTGTGTTTCGGGTCGTTACTCTGACTCTCGTCGGCGGGGAGTTGGGGATGTGTGTGTGCAGGTCATAGCATTACCCATAGATCGGTCATACGAGCTCTGAGCTCTCTTCCGGGAGGGAAATAGCTGTCAATCACAAGTCCAACACGTGATCCAAAGACCAAAGACCAAGGTGAATACACACCCACACACAACAACACACACACACACACACACACACACACACACACACACACACACACACACACACACACACACACACACACACACACAAAACGCACACACACACACACACACACACACACACACACACACACACACACACACACACACACACACGCACACACACACACACACACACACACACACACACACACACACACACACACACACACACACACACACACACACACATATATATATATATATATATACATATACATATATATATATATATATATATATATATATACATACAAAGTAATGTCGTAAAATTCAACAAGAACCCAGTGGTTTCTTGTTGTATATATATATGTATGTAAATATATATATGTATATATATATATATATGAATGTAAATATATATGCGTAAATAACAACTAGGAAAAAGTAAACTAACGAAGCAGAGCGCTTTCGTGTAATTACATCTTCAGTGCAGATACAAAGAAGGAATTATAAGATGAAGAAACAAGATACAGAATATATGACATAGTGAAGAGGGCATTCGGAGAGGTAGTGGAAGAAGTACACGTGACGGACGTATGGGCCGTCCTGGTAGCCAACAAGTATGGGACGTTTGGGCCGTCCTGGTAACCAACAAGTATGGGACAACTGCTCATAATTTATATTACAATTCAAACAATTTTGAAATTTCATGAGAAATAAAACTATCTAATTTGTACAAACCTTGATGAAGATTAACATTTATCCCCTTACTAGATTTGATCAAACTGCATTCAATTAAATTTCTTTCTGTTATGTTGTTGTTGTATGTGATGACTTTAGCGTTATCCCAGTCAACTGGGTGGTTAAAATGGTTCATGTGGTTGAATATACCGCTAGATTGGTTTCCCTCTCTAACGTATTTCTTATGTTGATTGATTCGTGTTGTGAGTGTTTTAGCAGTCTGACCAACATAAAACTGATTACATGATTTGCAAGGGTAATCCTCTCTCCCCCGTATTGAGTAATCTATATATGGAGTTTTTTGAAACCAAAATTTTAAGTAAGATCATTCCCCCCAACATTACATGGATGCGGTACATTGATGACATCCTATGTCTGTGGCCCATTCAAGATAATGTAAATGATTTTTTATGTAAGCTTAATAATTTGGTCAGTTCCATTAAGTTCACGGTGGAGATAGAGAAAGAAGGCGTTTTGCCTTTCCTTGATTGTAATATCTACCGCCGTGAAAGTGAGTTGAAGTTTAGTGTATATCGCAAACCAACCAACGTTTGTTCATATATACACTATTATTCCTCACACCCTGATGGCGTAAAGGTATCTGTTTTCTCGTCGATGTACCTCAGGGCCCTACGCATTTGCAGCCCAGAGTACATCGATGATGAAATAGGATGTATTTACGACATTGGTACTAAGCTACAATACCCCACACATGTTCTTGATAAAGCTTACAATCGTGCTAAAAGGACATTTTACAACCTTAGGTCAACTCAAACTTTCAATATGAATAACTTGCTAATTTTACCGTACCAAGAGAACCTGCAAAATATTCCAAATATGTTACGTAAATTTAACATTAATGTAGTTTTCAATAACAAGAACACTGTAAGACAACTGCTCATAAATAATTCTGTCAATAGTAATAAAGGGTGTGTGTACAAAATACCTTGCAAATCATGTAATCAGTTTTATGTTGGTCAGACTGCTAAAACACTCACAACACGAATCAATCAACATAAGAAATACGTTAGAGAGGGAAACCAATCTAGCGGTATATTCAACCACATGAATCATTTTAACCACCCAGTTGACTGGGATAACGCTAAAGTCATCACATACAACAACAACATAACAGAAAAAAATTTAATTGAATGCAGTTTGATCAAATCTAGTAAGGGGATAAATGTTAATCTTCATCAAGGTTTGTACAAATTAGATAGTTTTATTTCTCATGAAATTTCAAAATTGTTTGAATTGTAATATAAATTATGAGCAGTTGTCCCATACTAGTTGGTTACCAGGACGGCCCAAACGTCCCATACTTGTTGGCTACCAGGACGGCCCATACGTCCGTCACGTGTACTTTTTCCACTACCTCTCCGAATGCCCTCTTCACTATGTCATATATTCTGTACCTTGTTTCTTCATCTTATAATTCCTTCTTTGTATCTGCACTGAAGATGTAATTACACGAAAGCGCTCTGCTTCGTTAGTTTACTTTTTCCTAGTGGTTATTTACGCATTTGTGAACACACGCTCCTAGTGTTTTTATTGCATATATATATATATATATTATCTTTTATTAATTTACTTATTTACTTATTTTTGAGTGTGTTTTTGTCTTTGTAAGTTATATGAAAATCCAGGTATGATTAGCAGTCATATACTTTTCTAATTCCTGTAGCCTCGTCACTCTCGTTTCCTAGTATTAATGTCTTTTTCTGTTTTCTTTTCTCTTTCCCTCCCTCTTCCGTTTCACTACTTTGGCTATATTATGCGCATCCAGTGACCTATTGTCATATCTTTAAACTTCACATCACGTAGAAAATGTTCACATCTTGTCACCAAGGACACGATATATTGTGCTTCTTGTCTCCCTGCGTCAAGTGACCCGCGTCAACAGACATATGACTCTATTTATCACGAATGGCCATTATTCACCCTAATATGTGTGACCTCCTTCTCCCTCGTTTGCTTGACATGATTTCAAGGCAGATAAAACAGTAACATTAACCAATTTCCCACCCTAAGACATTCACCATATACTTCTCCATGCCTCACCTAATCCCACGCTTTTCCTTATATTCTCACTGCTAATACATAAAGCTCCTGTTCATCATCTCTTCCCATTTTTCTTTCTATTTCAGCATTAGACCTGATTAACCTTTCTCTCCCCATTAAACTCCCTCTTTCCTAACTCTCTCTTCGTCATACTCTTCTTTCAACGGCCGCAGCTCTCTATCTTAACCTTCTTCCTCTGCAATTCATTTATTGGGTCATTTATCGCACTGCTA
>NC_134784.1:50950663-50955663 GCF_046742065.1 Oratosquilla oratoria | reverse complement strand
TGCTGAGTGTAGTTGGGAAGGCTTATGAGAGGGTTTTGATTGAGAGGATTAGGAAAGGAACAGAGGGAGTAATTGGTGAAGAACAGTGTGGGTTTAGGACAGGTAGGGGTTGGGTGGATCAGATTTTTGTAGTAAGACAGATATGTGAGAAAGCTTTAGATAAGGATGTTTTTGGGCCCTTATGGATTTGGAAAAGGCTTATGACGGTGTAGACAGACAGACGTTGTGGGAGGTATTGCATATATATGGGATAGGAAGAAAGATGTTAAGAAAAGTCAAGAGTTTTTACGAGTGTTAGAATTAGAAATGGAGGGAGTGGTTTGAGGTAAAGGTGGGACTTTGCCAGGGATATGTTATGTCGCCTTGGGCGTTCAATTTATACATTGATGGGGTGGTGCAAGAGGTAAACGCAAGGGTAATGGGCTGAGGATTGGAGATGGTTAAAGAAAATGGAGAAAAATAGGAGATAAGCTAGCTGTTCTTTGCTGACGACACTCAGCTTGTGGCAGGATCAGAGGAGGGATTAAAGAAGTTAGTGACAGAGTTTGGGAAAGTGTGCGAAAAAAGGAAATTGAAGATAAATATGGGTAAAAGTAAGATGATGAGATT
The DNA here is from genome assembly GCF_046742065.1 of Oratosquilla oratoria. Lineage (NCBI taxonomy): Eukaryota > Metazoa > Arthropoda > Malacostraca > Stomatopoda > Squillidae > Oratosquilla > Oratosquilla oratoria. The sequence goes on along the minus strand of NC_134784.1, from coordinate 50,955,054 downwards.
TCCAAGGGAGAATGTGGGAACAAATTGGAAGTGAGTATTAATGTGGAGAGACTGGAGGAAGTTCATAGCTTTAGATATTTGGGTGCGAATGTGACGGGAAAGGGAGTAGAAGTGGAGGTAGAACGTAGATTGAGAGAAGCAAGTAAATGACTTGGGCGATTAAAAAGTGTACTGTGAAATAGATATTTGGTAATAGATGCTAAGAGGAGATTGTATGAAGGAGTGATTGTGCCGACAGCACTGTATGGGGCAGAAACATGGAACACAAGAGAGGAAAAGTGGAAGAGTTTGAATGTGTTTCAGATGAAATGCCTGAGAAGTATGGTAGAGGTTACTAGTGTCACGTATCCAATGTTCACGTGTTTTCTTTCTTTCTCGTGGTGGTCGTAAGTTGTCGGTAAGCACGCAATTTTCACCCCCCCCTCCCCTTTATCGGCCTGCTGTGTCCACAAATTGACACACCCTGGTCAACATGATCAGATCAGCGGTAATCTTTTGTTAATGCCCTTGCCCTCAGGTCAAGTAGCCGTGAACGTTAACATCGAGGGTTAGATTTGCAAAGTTGTAATTTTTGGTCATGTTCCTTTTTAGTTTGTGTACTTTTTCTTTTTATGTAATGTTACCAGATTTCCTACCACTGGATTTTGTGTTATCTCTGTTACCATTTGTCAGTACGCTGCGACGTATTCGAATCTATGTATTAATTTTTTTTTAATTGTGTTCATATTGTATTTGTATGGTAATTTTTTCTATCGCAGGCAAACTGGCTGGACATGTGCTTAGCGGGTGTCGAGTTGCCGGCTAATTATTTTTTATCCTTTTTACGTCATGTTAGTATTAATTTTTTTATTGTTACGTGCATAATATTCTTGCGTGTGTAATTTAAGGTTGTGTAAGTGGGTTAGGCTTCTAGGCTGTCATTCAGAAGTGGTATAGGAAAAATTTCCTTTTGTATTGTACCTTTCGGCCTTTTTGGCTCCAGTGACCCATCAGGTCAATTGGCGAGCCCTTTAAAAGAGAGGGTCAAACCCCTCTCGCTTGCTTCTTCTTCCTCATCTCGACGAGTCGAGACCCGGCCGTTCTGTCTCCTTGCGGAGACGTTTTGCCCACAAGGTATGTAGTATCAGCCTAGGGTTTTAAAAACACGTAAGTGGGTTTTTATAGGAAATACATCCCATGTCTGATGCGAGGTTTTTGTTAGGATTGTAGGATCTCCTTGTGAGATTTTTGAATTTGGTGTGCCAAATAGGCTTTTGCCAGAGTTAGCTCTCGTGGGTGATCTTTTTCATCTGTTCCCCCCACCTTTTGTTTTTTCCATTATGTCCTATGTCTGGTTCGAGGTTTTGTTAGGATTGTGGGTTCATTTTTTTTTTTTTTTTAATTGGCGTCTTCGGCCTTTTGTCAATTCTATTCTCGTGGGTTATCCTTTCAATCTGTTTCCTCCACCTTTTGTTTTTCCCCATTACGCCCGTGTATTGTTGCGGAGTTTGTGTTTAGATTTGTAGGTTACCTTTTGGGTTTTCAAATGTTGGTGTGTCAAATAGGCTTTTACCGCTTTTAAGTTTCCCGTGCGTGATCTTTGTTTTCTCCCAACTAGTTTTTACGCAACTGTGTTTTTTTGGGTCATGTTATCTCAAGTGGTTTTCTTATCCTCTGATTTTAAGTTATATCAAAATTAAATACTTAAACTGTGATAAAATTTTCTGTTACAAAAGGGTTTTGTTATGTAAATAAAATTTTAAACCGAAACTCTTTCCCGAACCTGAAAACTAATAGAATGAATTAAATTCAAATATTTCCTTCTCCTCGCAATTCGTTACACTAGATTGGATAGTGAGAAACGAGGAGGTGATTAGGAGAGCGGGGGTGGAGTGGGAGTTGGGAGATAGGGTTGATGAAAGATGGATGGATGGATAGGGTAAAAGGGGCATTGGGGAAGAGCGGAATGTCTGTTGAGAAAGGAAGGGAGAAGACAGAAGATAAGGTGACTGAAGAATGGTTGTGTGTGAATGATGTAGTGGTGATACATGGAAGTGGGCGGGCGCGAGATGGGGCAGTGCGGGAGTAATTGTGAATATTTTGACGCAGACCGAAGGGATTTCTCCCCGTCTTTTCTTTTTCTGCATGAAGCTGCCTTTCTGCATGAAGCTGCCTGGATATGCTGTGTCGTGCTACTTTGGTTCTGTCTCAAGGCAGTGGGAGAGATGCAGAGATCCAGGAGGAGCCAAGAAAAGAATGAGGGAGGGGGTGAATGGGAGTGGAGTATGTGGGGATGGAGTGGGCTGGAGTGAATTTTATGCATTTTTTGGGCTAACTCCTTTGAAAAGGGGAAAAAGCCATTAGCATATGTATGTATATACATACATACACAAACACACACACACACACACACACACACACACACACACACACACACACACACACACACACACACACACACACACACACACACACACACACATATATATATATATATATATATATATATATATATATATACATATGAAACTTGTTAACCCACTGTCGGAGAAAAGAAATCAGAAATACTAATTATCTGTATATTTCGACCACTGACTGTGGTCCTCTTCAGCAGAATGATACAAAGAATAGAGTTAACAAGTATAAATATGGACAGGGAGAGAGACTTATGAAGTTCTCACCAAAAACCCTCTTAAAAACATCGCTACAGAATTCAATAAGGAAGCTCGCAAAATAATAGGAAATGATCAATTCAATAAGCTAAGAGTATTCAACCCACAACTACCTAATTTTTATGGCCTTCCAAAGATCCACAAAGAAGGCATACCTCTCAGACCAATCATTTCCAACAGAAATTCGTGTACTAATAAGGTATCCAAATGGCTCACAGATATTTTGTCACCTTTCGTAGGAAGTTTCTCTAACTCCTATATCAAACATTCAGAAGATTTCGTGGATAAAATCAAGGGACAAAATATACCCAATGATAGGAAACTATTAAGTCTCGATATAGTTTCTTTATTTACGAATGTCAACACAGAAGATGTTTTAAGATTCTTAGAAGACAAGCTGCACCAACACCAACAGCGACTTCCTATCTCAGTTTAAAAAATAATCAGTTTGACACGTCTGTGTATTAATACTAATGTTTTTTCTTTTAAAGACTCATTCTTCAGACAGAAAAACGGATGCAGCATGGGCTCCAACATCTCTCCAGTGCTTGCCAACATCTACATGGAGTGGTTTGAATGTACTTTGTTACCAAAAATTAAACCAGCGGAGATGTTTTGGTACAGATATGTAGATGATATTTTTTAGTAAATGGGATGAAAATGGGGCTCCTTTAATGACTTCTTCATAAAATTAAACAACCTTGCAAGTAATTTAAGTTTTAAAGTAGAATGGGGAGAAGGAAAATCCCATTTCTGGACACTTTGGTCATGAGAGGTCCGGACCAATTGTCCTTTTCAGTGTACAGGAAGCCAACACACACCGGCAGCTACCTACATTTCTTTAGTCATCACCCGGATAATATCAAATGTAGTGTAGCGTCGGGCCTGTTTCTTAGAGCATACAGGATATGCAGCCCACAACATCTGGATGCAGAATTAACATTAATTCAATCACAACTTTCAAAGCTAGGATACCCAGGGTGGTTTTTGTCCAAAGCCCTGAAGAAAGCAAAATACAATTTTTATAAAACATCCAACCCTGATGATAGATTTAAATGGAGCAAGAATAACTTGTTATTACCATATAGTGATTCCATCAATGCAGCTTCCAAACTTTTGCCCAATGATGATGTTAAACTAATTTTCAATTACCCCAACAGTTTATTCAGGAAAGTAGTGAATGTACACCGACGCACCAACGTAGAAAACAGCCCCGGTGTGTACAAACTTCCCTGCAAAGACTGTGATGAAGTGTACTGGGGCCAAACACGAAGAGACTTAACCACGAGAATAAAGGAGCATAAAAATTCCGTTAAGTACGGACAAGAAAATTCAGCTGTGTTTCTCCACACCAGTAAGGAGGACCACCGCATGGATTGGGAAAAGGCTGAAATTATTTACAATCCCAGTGTAGTTTTCGAAGAAAAATTATTGAATCCTCTCTCATTAAAACACCTACCCAATTTCAATTTATCGAAAGGTCAATGGTCACCAGACTGGATCACATGGATGGCAGCAAACAAATTGATTATGAAAGCGGCAGGACAGATTCCCACATACCAACCCCAAGTAACTGAGTCCCCTTGCCCGCGTCTCCTAATTGTTCTCTCCCTGTCCATATTTATACTTGTTAACTCTATTCTTTGTATCATTCTGCTGAAGATGACCACAGTCAGTGGTCGAAATATACAGATAATTAGTATTTCTGATTTCTTTTCTCCGACAGTGGGTTATCAAGTT
>NC_134784.1:50943070-50950163 GCF_046742065.1 Oratosquilla oratoria | reverse complement strand
TGAAGGATAGATCGAGAAAGAGGAAAAGGACAGAGGGTACGGGCGTGCTTAGAGTAAACTGCTCAACTGAGAAAGAAAAAGAAAAGGAGTACAAGAAGAAGCCGGGAGAGGAGTGGGTGGGAGTGAAGGGTAGGGGTAGAAGTAGAAGTGGGGAGGAGGAATGAGGATGGTTCAAGGATGGAATCACAAGATGTGAAAAGTTGGTGTGTGGATCCAGAGGACGGGAGGAAATAGAAAGATGGGTATCGATTGGTGGGATGATGAAGGAAAGAAGGTTATAGAAGAGAAGAAACGAGTATTCACAGATTGGTTACAAAGTAGAGAGAATCATGTGAGAGGTACAAAGAAAAGAGAAGGGAAGTAAAGCATGAAATAAAGGAGGCAAAGAGGAGAACAGATGTGAAATTGGGAAAGAATATGAAAGACAATTTTGAAAGTAATTTAAAGACATTTTGAAAGGAAATGAAGAGAGGAAGAGGAGGTGAATAAAGTAGAGAAGAAAAGGTAAAAGGTGCAGACAGAGAGATGGTAATGGAATAGACGGCAGTAAGAGGAAGACAGGCAGAGTATTTCAAGTAATTGCTAAATGTGAAGGAAGATAAGGAGGGAAAGGTATCTGCAGTGGAAAGCGCTAAGAAAATGACAGAGGTGAATGAGGAAAAAGGAGAAGTAATAAGGAAAGATGAGGCGAAAGCAATTATTAAAAGGATGAGAGCATGTAAGACATCCAGATTGGATGGGTGTTATGTGGAGTGTCTAAAAAGGGAAGTACAGTGATGGTGGACAGGCTGCTAAGGTTGTTTAATATTTGTCTAAAAGATGGTAGTGTACCGAAGAACTGTAGGAGTACTTGCATAGTTCCAGTTTACAAGGGAAAAAGGGACAAGTGTGAGTGTTTTAGTTTTAGAGAAATCAATTTGCTGAGTGTAGTTGGCAAGGTTTACGAGAGGGTTTTGATTGAGAGGGTTGGGAGAGGAACAAAGGAAGTAATTGGTGAGGAACAGTGTGGGTTTAGTACAGGTAGGGGTTACTTGGATTAGATTTTTGTATGTAAGACAGATATGTGAGAAAGGTAAGGATGTTTTTTGGGCCCTTGTGGATTTGGAAAAGGCTTATGACGGTGTTGTAGACAGACAGACGTTGTGGGAGGTTATTGCATATATATGAGATAGGAAGAAAGATTGTTAAGAAAAGTTCAAGAGTTTTTACGAGTGTTAGAATTAGAAATGGAGCGCGGAGTAAGTGTTTGAGGTAAAGGTGGGACTTTGCCAGGGATATGTTATGTCCCTTGGGCGTTCAATTTATACATTGATGGGGTGGTGCAAGAGGTAAACGCAAGGGTAATGGGCTGAGGATTGGAGATGGTTTTAAAGAAAATGGAGAAAAATAGGAGATAAGCTAGCTGTTCTTTGCTGACGAGACTAAGCTTGTGGCAGGGTCAGAGGGGGATTAAAGAAGTTAGTGACAGAGTTTGGGAAAGTGTGTGCGAAAAAGGAAATTGAAGATAAAATAGGGGTAAAATTAAGATTATGAGATTTCCAAGGGAGAATGTGGGAACAAATTGGAAGTGAGTATAAATGTGGAGAGAATGGAGGAAGTATATAGCTTTAGATATTTGGGTGCGAATGTGGCGGGAAAGGGAGTAGAAGTGGAGCTTAGAACGTAGATTGAGAGAAGCAAGCAAGTAATGACTTGGGCGATTAAAAAGTGTACTGTGAAATAGATATTTGGTAATAGATGCTAAGAGGAGATTGTATGAAGGAGTGATTGTGCCGACAGCACTGTATGGGGCAGAAACATGGAACACAAGAGAGGGAAAAGTGGAAGATTTTGAATGTGTTTCAGATGTAATGCCTGAGAAGTATGGTAGAGTTTACTAGTGTCACGTATCCAATGTTCACATGTTTTCTTTCTCGTGGTGGTCGTAAGTTGTCGGCAAGCATGCAGTTTTCATTCCCACCCCTCTTTATCGGCCAGCTGTGTCCACAAATTGACATACCCAGGGTCAACATGGTCAGATCAGCAGCAATCTTTTGTTAATGCCCTTGCCCTCATGTCAAGTAGCCGTGAACGTTAACATCGAGGGTCAGATTTGCAAAGTTGTAATTTTTGGTCATGTTCCTTTTTTAGTTTGTGTACTTTTTTCTTTTTATGTAATGTTTACCAGATTTCCTACCACTGGTTTTTGTGTTAGTATCTCTGTTACCATTTGTCAGTACGCTGCGACGTATTCGAATCTTTGTATTAATTTTTTTTTAATTGTATTCATATTGTATTTTGTATGGTAATTTTTTCTATCGCAGGCAAAACTGGGCTGGACATGTGCTTCGCGGGTGTCGAGTTGCCGGCTAATTATTTTTTATCCTTTTTACTTCATGTTAGTATTAAGGTTTTATTGTTACGTGCACAATATTCTTGTGTGTGTAATTTAAGGTTGTGTAAATGGGTTAGACATCTATGCTATTTTTCAAAGTGGGATATGAAAAAAAACCTTCCTTCTATTTTTGTACCTTTCGGCCTTTCTGGCTCCAGTGACCCATCAGGTCAATTGGTGAGCCCGTTAGAAGAGAGGGTAAAACCCTCTCGCTTGCTTCTTCCTCATCTCGACGAATCGAGACCCGGCCGTTGTGTCTCCTTGCGGAGACGTTTTGCCCAGAAAGGTATGTAATATCACCTAGGGTTTTAAAAACATGTAGGTGGGTTTTTGTAGGAAATACATCCCATGTTTGGTGCGAGTTTTTTGTTAGGATTGTAGGATCCGTTTTTGAGATTTATTTGAATTTGGTGTGTCAAATTAGACTTTTGCCAGAGTTAGCTCTCGTGGGTGATCTTTTTCATCTGTTCCCCCCACCTTTTGTTTTTTCCATTATGTCCTATGTCTGGTTCGAGGTTTTGTTAGGACTGTGGGTTCATATTTTTTTCTCTTTTTTTAATTGGCGTCTTCGGCCTTTTGTCAATTCTATTCTCGTGGGTTATCCTTTCAATCTGTTTCCTCCACCTTTTGTTTTTCCCCATTACGCCCGTGTATTGTTGCGGAGTTTGTGTTTAGATTTGTAGGTCACCTTTTGGTTTTTCAAATGTTGGTGTGTCAAATAGGCTTTTACCGCTTTTAAGTTCCCCGTGCGTGATCTTTGTTTTCTCCCAACTAGTTTTTACGCAACTGTGTTTTTTTTGGGGTCATTTTATCTCACGTGGTTTTCTTATCCTCTGATTTTAAGTTATATCAAAATTAAATACTTAAACTGTGCTAAAAAAAATTTTTACAAAAGGGTTTTGTTATGTAAATAAAGTTTTAAAACGAAACTCTCTTTCCCCAACCTGAAAACTAATAGAATGAATTAAGTTCAAATATTTCCTTCTCGCAATTCGTTACACTAGGTTGGATAGTGAGAAACGAGGAGGTGATTAGGAGAGTGGGGGTGGAGAGGGAGTTGGGAGATAGGGTTGATAAAAGATGGATGGATGGATGGATGGGGTAAAAGGGGCATTAGGGAAGAGCGGAATGTCTGTTGAGAAAGGAAGGGAGAAGACAGAAGATAAGGTGACTGAAGAATGGTTGTGTGTGAATGATGTAGTGGTGATACATGGAAGTGGGCGGGCGCGAGATGGGGCAGTGCGGGAGTAATTGTGAATATTTTGACGCAGACCGAAGGGATTTCTCCCCGTCTTCTCTTTTTCTGCATGAAGCTGCCTTTCTGCATGAAGCTGCCTGGATATGCTGTGTTGTGCCACTTTGGTTCTGTCTCAAGGCAGTGGGAGAGATGCAGAGATCCAGGAGGAGCCAAGAAAAGAATGAGGGAGGGGGTGAATGGGAGTGGAGTATGTGGGGATGGAGTGGGCTGGAGTGAATTTTATGCATTTTTTGGGCTAACTCCTTTGAAAAGGGGAAAAAGCCAATTAGCATTATGTATGTATACATACATACACACAACACACACACACACACACACACACACACACACACACCACACACACACACACACAACACACACACACACACACACACACACATATATATATTTATATATATATATATTTATTTATATATTTATATATACATATGAAACTTGTTAACCCACTGTCGGAGAAAAGAAATCAGAAATACTAATTATCTGTATATTTCGACCACTGACTGTGGTCCTCTTCAGCAGAATGATACAAAGAATAGAGTTAACAAGTATAAATATGGACAGGGAGAGAGACTTATGAAGTTCTCACCAAAAACCCTCTTAAAACCACCGCTACAGAATTCAATAAGGAAGCTCGCAAAATAATAGGAAATGATCAATTCAATAAGTTAAGAGTCTTCAACCCACAACTACCTAATTTTTATGGCCTTCCAAAGATCCACAAAGAAGGCATACCAATCATTTCCAACAGAAATTCGTGTACTAATAAGGTATCCAAATGGCTCACAGATATTTTGTCACCTTTCGTAGGAAGTTTCTCTAACTCCCATACCAAACATTCAGAAGATTTCGTGGATAAAATCAAGGGACAAAATATACCCAATGATAGGAAACTATTAAGTCTCGATATAGTTTCTTTATTTACGAATGTCAATACAGAAGATGTTTTAAGATTCTTAGAAGACAAGCTGCACCAACACCAACAGCGACTTCCTATCTCAGTTTCAAAAATAATCAGTTTGACACGTCTGTGTATTAATACTAATGTTTTTTCTTTTAAAGACTCATTCTTCAGACAGAAAAACGAATGCAGCATGGGCTCCAACATCTCTCCAGTGCTTGCCAACATCTACATGGAGTGGTTTGAATGTACTTTGTTACCAAAAATTAAACCAGCGGAGATGTTTTGGTACAGATATGTAGATGATATTTTTTAGTATATGGGATGAAAAATGGGGCTCCTTTAATGACTTCATAAAATTAAACAACCTTGCAAGTAATTTAAGTTTTAAAGTAGAATGGGAAGAAGGAAAAATCCCATTTCTGGACACTTTGGTCATGAGAGGTCCGGACCAATTGTCCTTTTCAGTGTACAGGAAGCCAACACACACCGGCAGCTACCTACATTTCTTTAGTCATCACCCGGATAATATCAAATGTAGTGTAGCGTCGGGCCTGTTTCTTAGAGCATACAGGATATGCAGCCCACAACATCTGGATGCAGAATTAACATTAATTCAATCACAACTTTCAAAGCTAGGATACCCAGGGTGGTTTTTGTCCAAAGCCCTGAAGAAAGCAAAACACAATTTTTATAAAACATCCAACCCTGATGATAAATTTAAATGGAGCAAGAATAACTTGTTATTACCATATAGTGATTCCATCAATGCAGCTTCCAAACTTTTGCCCAATGATGATGTCATACTAATTTTCAATTACCCCAACAGTTTATTCAGGAAAGTAGTGAATGTACACCGACGCACCAACGTAGAAAACAGCCCCGGTGTGTACAAACTTCCCTGCAAAGACTGTGATGAAGTGTACTGGGGCCAAACACGAAGAGACTTAACCACGAGAATAAAGGAGCATAAAAATTCCGTTAAGTACGGGCAAGAAAATTCAGCTGTGTTTCTCCACACCAGTAAGGAGGACCACCGCATGGATTGGGAAAAGGCTGAAATTATTTACAATCCCAGTGTAGTTTTCGAAGAAAAATTATTGAATCCTCTCTCATTAAACACCTACCCAATTTTAATTTATCGAAAGGTCAATGGTCACCAGACTGGATCACATGGATGGCAGCAAACAAATTGATTATGAAAGCGGCAGGACAGATTCCCACATACCAACCCCAAGTAACTTGAGTCCCCTTGCCCGCGTCTCCTAATTGTTCTCTCCCTGTCCATATTTATACTTGTTAACTCTATTCTTTGTATCATTCTGCTGAAGAGGACCACAGTCAGTGGTCGAAATATACAGATAATTAGTATTTCTGATTTCTTTTCTCCGACAGTGGGTTAACAAGTTTCATTTTACCAATGTGCTGTTACATTACGCTGTGCTAATATATACATATATATATATATATGCTTATATATATATATATATATATATATATATGTATGTATGTATATATGTATGTATATGAATATTTATACATATATATATACATATATATATATATATAAATAAATATATGATACAGTACATGTATATATGCATACATACATACATACATACATGTGTACGTACATACATACATGTGTACGTACATACATACATATATAACATATATAGGCACATACACATACATACATACATATATACATAGATATATGCATATGTAAATACATATATACAAAAAGACATATATAAACATGCATGCATACATAATATTATACGCACATATATTTTACACATAAATACATACATATATGCATACATAAATACATACATTCATACAAATGTACATGCATACATGCAAACATGCATATACATAAATTCATACGCGCATACATTTTACTCGTTTATACCTACATACATACATACCTGTATATATACATACATACACATATAAATGCATATATTCATACATATATACATAAATATATAATGTATATGACTTATATATATAACTGCTTTAAGACTGCATGTGCTTTCCAATGGGTATTGAAAGGTCGTATCTAAAAATTATCTTTCCTATTCCCTTTCTAATTAATGTTATACTTAATTTATCTCAACACAGAAATGTGTGGGCAACGCCTCAGCCTGTTCGACCTTCAATAAATCTCTCCAAAATCTCTCTTGGAGGCGACTCACGACAGTGGTATCTGAATGGACATTTTTCTTATCACTGATTGGATCCAATTCCTCACAATATTTTTGTCTATTTCTTTGAGAAACACATTGGTATTCTTATTAGGTTTCGTCTGAGAAACAATGTGATTGCTGCAGTAACCACTTGACTTTTAAAAGAAATCATTATCGTTTATGTCGTTTTATTTGTATTTTGAAATTCTTCATCTACTTTATTGTACTAACATGATCTATCATCTATTTATTTGTTAGGCGGATGGTCAAATATATGAATTAGTTTCTCACACTTGATTTATTTTTCGAATCCGGATCTATAGACAATACACCAGACGTAATGAAATTATTTTCTTATTCTTGAAAACTAA
>NC_134784.1:50930570-50933070 GCF_046742065.1 Oratosquilla oratoria | reverse complement strand
TGCCTGACGTCGTAACGGTGTTCACGTATTCGTGTATTCAGGTCGCGTGACGTTTCTCCGATGTAAACTTTATCACATCCTGAACACGGAATACGATAAACACCGGCTTTGGTGCTCGGTGTCTGGTTGTTGTGTGTTTCCGTCTTCGTGATGTCTTTTATTGTTCTGCTTGTCTGGCACACTATTTCCAAGTTGGTGGTTCTTAAAAGACGTGTCAGGTTGGTGGCAACGTCGCCGGTTGGCAACACGAGACGTCTAGTTGTGCTGTCCTGCTGCCTACGGCTTTCCCGAATCTTAGCGGCCTGCTGTTTGCAATTATCTAAAAGAAACTCTGGAAATTTTAGTGTTAAAAAGGTCTCTTTAATAAACCTGCACTCTTCTTCTAAGTATTTTGCACTACATATCCTAAATGCCCTAAGGAAAAAACCTATTACTACTCCTCTCTTGGTCCTTATATCATGGTGGGAGTAGAAATGAATTAAATCATTTTTGTTGGTGGGCTTTCTATACACTTTGAATTCAAATTGGTTACCGTACTTAAAGATGTGTGTGTCCAGGAAAGGAAGAGAATCGTGCTTTGAGAAAGGCTTATAGCTTGCGGAATAGGCGGAACTTCCTTCATGACTGCATTGAGGAAATGGTCGCCCCCAGGTCTACGCCGAAACAACTTCTCCAATTTGACCACCCCTTTCCTCCTCACCTTAAGTCCTACCTCACGGAATGCTGGACTAGCCTTTCTACCAAGGTCTCCCAGGCTTTCGAGAAAGCCAAGAAGTTAGGCTCGCAGCTCCGCCATACGATGTCCGATTCGATCGCCGAAGATATAAGAGTGGACATCGCTACCTTCAATAACCAACAGAAGAATAGACATCTACGTGAACTGGATAGGCTTTGCGCCGACAGTGTTTGGAAATCCATGGGAAGACCCGAAATCATAATGAATCTTTCCAACAGAGCATTAACTGACACCGAAACCGAAGTACTCAGCCTCGGGCTTAAGTTTGCAACCGGTACCCACAGGAAGAATCAAAACATCGATTTGATCACTAAAAACTACAGATACCAAGACAGTGAATTCATGCAAGGTTACACACAAGGACTACTGACCTTAGCTCTCAACGAACGTCCCAACCCTACAATACCCAGAAGGTACGTTCGAGCTCTAGCAGAGCTAGCCAAGGATTCTTCCATCAGAATCACCACCGCTGACAAGGGAGGTGGAGTAGTGGTGATGGACAGTTCAGACTACGAGAGGAAGATGAAATATCTGCTCAGTGATGTTAATACATATCGTGAAGTCTCCCAGGCAGAAGTAGACAACGAGACGAAGAACTTCGCATACAAGGTAAGAAAAATTCTCAAAAGTTCAGTTGCAGGTAAAAAGCTCCTTTACTTATTGCCAAATCTCCCACGCACAGCTACGATGTATGGTCTGCCCAAAACACACAAAAATGATATTCCAATGAGACCTATAACATCAGGGATAGGGAGTGCTCCCCACAGATTAGCAGGTACGTTGGCCAGACATCTGTCCCCCCTCCTGGGAACCATCAGTGGAGCTCATCTCAGACACTCAGGGGACCTACTAGACAGAATCCGAGATATCTCCGCCAGAAACAAGAAGTTGGCCAGCCTGGACGTGAAAAGTCTCTTCACATGTGTCCCCTCGGATAAGGTAATACAGCTCCTTAGTGATAGAATCGAGAAGGAGAAAATCGACTTCCCCCTGCCCCCCAACCATTTTGTCGATTTGATCAAACTTTGTGTTGAATTTAATTATTTTAAATTCCAGGACAGTTTCTTCCACCAGAAATTTGGCATGGCCATGGGCTCTCCATTAAGTGCAGTCCTGGCTAATTTATTCATGGAATTTCTAGAAACAGGACCCTTTGCCAACATCGTTCCCGAGCATGTGACCTGGCTGCGATATGTGGACGATATCTTACTCGTCACACCCAGGCGTTTCAATCTTCAGCGCTTGCAGACGGCCTTAAACGAAGTGGAGCCCACAATTCAGTTTTCCCTAGAGGAAGAAATCCACGATTCTCTTCCTTTCCTGGACACACACATCTTTAAGTACGGTAACCAACTTGAATTGAAAGTGTATAGAAAGCCCACCAACAAAAAATGATTTAATTCATTTCTACTCCCACCATGATATAAGGACCAAGAGAGGAGTAGTAATAGGTTTTTTCCTTAGGGCATTTAGGATATGTAGTGCAAAATACTTAGAAGAAGAGTGCAGGTTTATTAAAGAGACCTTTTTAACACTAAAATTTCCAGAGTTTCTTTTAGATAATTGCAAACAGCAGGCCGCTAAGATTCGGGAAAGCCGTAGGCAGCAGGACAGCACAACTAGACGTCTCGTGTTGCCAACCGGCGACGTTGCCACCAACCTGACACGTCTTTTAAGAACCACCAACTTGGAAATAGTGTGCCAGACAAGCAGAACACTAAAAGACATCACGAAGACGGAAACACACAACAACCAGACACCGAG
>NC_134784.1:50918070-50925570 GCF_046742065.1 Oratosquilla oratoria | reverse complement strand
ATGGAGAATATAAACACGGGGGAGACACGGAACCCTAAACACTCTTAAGTTTCGTTCGCGTAGAGCTTCTTCAGATACATTGATATGATGAGTAGGAAAAACTGTGGCATTGTCAGTATACAGAAAGAAAACAAACAAAGACGATTTAGTACATTACTTCTCCGCACATGATGATAGGAAAAAGATTGGTATAGTGATAGGCTTTCTTTCTCAAGGCACTACGAATCTGTAGTAAAGAATGCCTAGAAGAAGAATTTGGTTATATTATGAAAACCTTTGACAAACTTGTATACCCAGAGGGAGTGATGAGGAGAATAAAAAGAAAAACAATAACTATTTATAACCGTGGAAAGAAAGAGAGAAATGATAAAACTATTACCAATTTTGTACCAGTACCAGGCTCAGAAACTTCACCAATAATAGACAAATATCTGACAAAAACGGGTATAAACGTAGCTAAAGTAACTAATAAGAGGATATGTGATTTGGTAAAGACTTCAGAAAAGAGAACCAATTCCGAAAACTGTGTAGTGTACAAAATCCCGTGTAATTGTTGCACAATGGCATATTATGGCGAATCATCAAGGGGATTAGATAAAAAAAATTATGAACACAAAAACGATAGTAAACCACATCTAATTCTTTAGTAGTTCACAAGCACCTGGCTTCGCCAGACACGGCTGCGCCGTGGGTGCTTGGCCTGCGGCGCTGCTCGCTTCGCTTTGCTCGCGGGTCGCTTCGTGCCCGGGCTACGCCCAGTTTTACCCGACAAAGTAATGCTTCATAAAACCTTCAGAAACACTGTCTTCAATTTGTCCATCAAAAAGTTCAAGACTGTCAAGCATTTCATCGGAATATTGAAAATCTTCGTTGTTTCGTAGAGAATCATTGAACTTAATCACCTTTCGATGAAATTCCCGCACAGATTCCTTAACACAAAATTTTTTGACAGCCTGGTACGTGTCCCTTTTTGCCGGTTCAGTGGGGGACAAACATACACCCGGGTTCATTAAAAGACAGCCGGGAGTCATTGAAATTTTAGTTATTCTTAGATGCGGAAAAATTTGATCATTTACCAAACTTGAGAGGAGCTGAAGTGCTGCATAAAGGTTTTGATAAATTCACTAGAAGAATTATAGAATCAGCATATATTTCAACAGAGAATTCATGAAACCATCGGGGAGGATTTATCACTTTAGCAAAACAAACTCGTGTTTTAATTCTAGAACACACCAGAAAATAAAAAGACCTTTCCCAAGTATCCGATTTTAGTACATAAGATTCAGTCACAGTTTTCCGTACACTCTCTGAAGAAGTTCTACGCGAACTGAACGTAAGAGTGTTTAGGGTTCCGTGCCTTCCCCTATATTTATGTTCTCCATCACCCAAATCATATATACATGCATACATACATACATACATACATACATACATACATACATACATACATACATACATACATACATACATACATACATACATACATACATACATACATACATACATACATACGTACATACATACATACATACATACATACATACATACATACATACATATATATATATATATATATATACATACAGTATATATATATATATATATATATATATATGTATATATACATATACATGTATATATGTATATACTGTACATATATATATATATATACATACATATATATATATATATATATATATATATACATATACATATATATATATATATATATATATATATATATATATTTATATATATATATATATATATACATATATATACATATACATATATATACTCGTATATATATTAACGCATAAATATATGCATATGTGTGTGTTTGTGTGTGCGTGCATGTGCGTGTGTATAGGTGTGTTTGTGTGTGTGTGTGTGTGTGTGTGTGTGTGTGTGTGTGTGTGTGTGTGTGTGTGTGTGTGTGTGTTTGCGTGTGTGTGTGTGTGTGTGTGTGTGTGTGTGTGTGTGTGTTTGTATTTACCTAGTTGTATTTCACGGGACGAGAGATATGCTCGTAGTGACCCGGTTTCGTATTTCTCCTCATCCAATTTATTCTTAAAATCTTGTATAGTTTTGACACTCACTGTTTCTCCATTTAGTTTGTTCCAGACATCAATCACTCTATTTGGGAAGCTATTCTTTTTCAAATCTCTTCTGTAACTGTCCTTTAGCTTCTTTTCGTGTTCTCTTGTTTCTCTTCTGTCCCATTTTAATAAGTCGTCTCTATCAAGAATTTCCATCCCTTTCATAATTCTGTAAATGGTCAACAAATCACGTCTTTCTCTTCTTTGTTTCAGTGTTGATAGATGTAATTACTCCAATCTTTGTTCGTATGTCAAATTTGATAGTGTAGGTGCCTATTTTGTCGCTGCTCTTTGAATTCTTTCTAATTTTCTTATGTTTTTTTTTTTTGTGCTAGGTGCCCATAATGTTGCAGCATATTCTAGTTTAGGTCTTATTAGTGCAACCACTATTTTCTTTACCATTTCTCCATCCATGTAGTCGAAGGCCACTTTCATTGATCTTAATAAGTTAAAAGTCTCTCCAACTAATTTATTGACATGTTAATCAGGTGTCAAATCACGTGAGATAATCACTCCCATGTTCCTTTCCTGTTTTGTGAACTTTTGGAAGGCCGTGCATCAAAGGGGGTCTCGGGACCTCTTCGAACAAGCCCAATAATTTCTTACCTTTAACAGATTTTCGTAGGATATTTCTGGCCTCGGTCTTAAACTTCTCTGCTTCGTTGTCCGCGTTTCCATCCGGTTTTCTTTCGTAGGTGGTGTGATCATTCAGTAGATCTAGCATCTTATCTAAGTAATCACTCTTTTTCATATAAATCACACCCCCACCTTTATCCACTTGGGAGATTATTATGCTATCGTCCTTGCTTAATGTGTGTAGCCCCTCCTTATATATCCTCGTAATAACACAAATGTTAGATTGGGCTAGTGATTTATAGCAAGCGACCACTCTTTGGGTAAAGCCCTTATCCGTATCACGCTCCCTCCACTTATAATTACTGTTTATGAACTCGTTGAAACCTTTTCCGTTGCCTCCGATGTCAAACTTTAAACCTCCACCCTCATAATAGACATAATAGCTGATCATGGCGACATAAACTTTCTTGACTAAGGGGAGCCTTAGGGTCATAACTACTCAGAAATACCCATAGGGGCAACGGGAAGCTTATCAAGAAAGATGGATTTTATGTCAAACCCTACCAAATGAATGCGATGGTCATTGGAGGATAGGTACTTCCAAGAGAAGTTATATCCCTCGCCAGCTTCAGTAACCAATTCCTCATCTGCCAGATGATTCTCACTGAGGGCACGAATGTCATTGTATTTCCGAAGCCACTAATGTTGTACGTTGTACGTCTTGGTGGTCTGTCCTCTAAGTGAACATGAGCTAGGTCCATCAAGGTTCTTATATTCCAAGCAACGATCTTCACAGGAGTTTTCAGTTGTTTGCAACAGCCACATTGAGATGCCGTGATGGGTGAGGTTTCCCCACACAGGAGTGTTGAGGTGGGCAATTTTAAGGTCACATTTTCTAGACCCTTCCTCTTGCCAGAGATAGGCAGTGCGGACCCTAAACAGGGCTGCCCAGGCGTACGGGTCACGGCCTTTTGATGATTCTACCTCCAAAGCTCTACCACCACCATGACCATCGTGCCTGCACCGTCTATGTGTGGAGCAATAATAAGGAACTTCTAGATACATTTATACCCTGCCCCGTCATCGCTGACTCCATCGCCACAAGGCTTTCCACTGGAATAGGTGGAGAAAGAATAATAAAAAGAGGAAAGAAACCTGCGCAACTGAGTAGATGTTATTACAGGAAAGGATGCGCCTACCTCCAACTGTACTGTCTTTGCGAATGTTATCATAATCTAGTGACAAGAAAAGTTCAAGACGATTGATGACAACCCAAATTGCAGGGGATTGTAACTCTGTCACAAGTGCAGTGTCGTCAGTAAACAACAACTGGCTCACCTCTCACTTTTCTGTTTTTTCTTTAACCATCTCCAGTCCCTAGCCCATTACCTTTGCCTTTATTTCCCACACCACCCCATCCATGTACACATTGAACAGCCATGGCGACATGACACATCCCTGACACAATCCCATCTTTACCTCAAACCACTCGCTCTCTCCATTTCCAATTCTAACATAGGCTCTACTACTCTCGTAAAAACTCTTGACTGCACTTCACACCTTTCCTCTAATTCCATATAGCTGCAATACCTCCCACAGTGCCTTTCTGTCCACCTTGTCCTAAGCCTTTTCCAAATCCATAAAGGCCCAAAAAATATCCTTACCTTTTCCTAAATATTTCTCACATATCTGCCTTACTACAAAAATCTGGTGTACGCAACCTTTAGCTTTCTTAAACCCGTACGGTTCCTCACCAATTATTCCCTCTTTTCCTCTCCTAATTCTCTCAATTAAAGCCCTTCCATAAGCATTCCCAGCCACACTCAACAAACTGATCCCCCTGAAACTAGTACACTCACATTTGTCCCCTTTTCCTATGTAAAGCAGAACTATACAGGTACTCCTTCAGTCCTCCGACACTCTATCCTCCCTTAGACACACATTAAACAAACTCATCAGCCAGTCCACTATTACTGTACTTTACTTCTTCAGACACTTCGCATGACACCCATCTTATTTTCAAAATTACTTGCATCTCATCTTTTCTTATTTCGCTTCCATTTTCCTCTCCCATCATTGCCATTTGTTATTTTGTTAACATCTCCCATTGTTACCAACAATCTCTCCCTATCCTCCTCCACATTCAACAACTCTCTAAAATATTCTGCCCATCTTCCCCTTACCACCTTCTCTTCTGTTATTATCTCTCCATCTGCACCTTTTACCTTTCCTTCTCTACTTAACTCACCTGTCGTTCCTATATTAACTTCCTTCCAAAACATATTTTTATTTATTCAAAAAAATTCTGTCATACTCCTCCCCCATTTTACATCTGTTCTCTTTTTTTGTCTCATTTGTCTTTTGATTTTGTTTCTCTTATTTTTTTCTTTGTATTTCTCATATGTTTCTTTCGTTCTACTTTGCAACCTGTCCCTAGATCATCGCTTTTTCTCCTATCTATCTTCTCTACTTTATTATCCCACCACTCATTACCCTTCCTTCTATTCCCTCCCATCCTCCTTGTTCCACATACCATCTTTGCACACCTTATCACTCCCTCCTTAAAACTCTCCCCATTACCCCTCCACTCCTACCTTTACTTTATCCTCCACCACCTTCCACACTTCTCTTAGGGTCTTCTGGTACTCATGCACCTTTTCCTATTCACTTAAACAATTCACTCTAAACACCTCTCTACCCTCTGTTCTTTTCCTTTCTCCACCTATCCTCCACTCTCAATTTACTTTCCACCAAAAAATGATCTTACATTCTCCCACTTTCTCCCCTATGAACATGGGCCCACTCTGGTGGTTGTTTTCTTTGTAAATCCTGCTTCGGAGTCTTTGGATAAAGTGACATTCGAAAATACCTCATCTAAGTGGAGAGAGATGCAAGACAGAAACCTGAGGTGCGGTCTCTGAATGGGGAGGGGTTAATGAGAGTAGTAGGAGGAGAAGGAGGAAAACGAGAAGACAAATGAACATGAGTAGAAAGTGTAGACGTAAAAAATGAAAATAAGAAGGAAGATGAGGAAGGGGAAGGAGGAAGAGGAGCAAGATATAAAAAAAGAGAAGGCTAAGAAAGTGCTGGTGGAGAAGAGTGAGGAAAAATAAGAGGACTAGGAGAAGAGAAAGATAATGAAGAAGAAGAAAGGTAGGAAGGGAGAAGCGGGTAGACGAAGAAAAGAAAAAGGAGGTGGAGAATGAGGAAGAGGAGAAGAAGATGGGGAAGCAGAAGGGAGAGGAGGTGGAGGAAAGGAAGAAGGAGGGCAAGTAAGAAGATAAAAAGGAAGAGGAGGAGGAGGTGAACAAGGAGTGAGGAGGACAAAGAGGCATAAAAAAGAGGCAAGAAGGAAAAGAGAACTTGAGATAGGTTAGAGAATGACGATGAAGCCAGAAGGCAACTTTGACTTGGTGACAACCACGAATGACATCCCTGTTTATCTCCCGGGCTCTATTCATGTCATACGAGTGCCTCAGGTTAATCTGTTTATTTGTGTTCGAGAATAGTGCGTGGATTCGTGTGTACGTCCAACAGGGTAGGTGGAACATGTGTCAGCATATTAACCTATATATATATGTGTGTGTGTGTGTGTGCGTGCGTGTGTGTGTGATTTACCATGGTCTTGGATCACATGTTGGACACGTGATTGACAGCTACTACCCTCTCGGATAAGAGCTCAGAGCTCATATATGACCGATCTATGGGTAATGATGTGACCCTACACGCACACATACAGTACACCCAACTCCCCGTACACGAGAGTTGGAATAACGACTCGCAACTAATATGAAATCTATTTTGTTCTTTGTTGTCCCATTTGGACTTCCGCAGGTCCATTTACGACCTACACGCTTTGGAATGAAAGTGTTAATTATTCTCATGCTGTAGTTGTCTCCAAAACTAATTAAGAAAATTCTCTCGCCTACTTCAAACTTCCCAATGCTCGATTCAAATCCCATTCTCTCACTCTCTTTAGCATCAAAGTAACCCACTATCCATATCCAATAGCTTTTTTTAATTGATTAATTACCGGATTTAAATCATCTTAGAAGGACTCATATAAGTCTTCGATATCAAACAGAAGGAAAATAATAACAATAAAAATAACATTTACATCTTTGATGTAGCAATGACTGTTACCTGTCCCACCAGTCTATGTGCAGAGGGCAAATGTGACGGCTTCGGCCGCAGCCACACGCCTACTGGCGTTGGCCCCACCACCAAATTCACCTTCTGGCAAATGAGTATAAGAGTTTGTAATTATATCTATCTACTTATCTACCTCTTTATCTATCTATATATGTATATATATATGTATATATATATATATATATATATACATACATATATTTCGGTCCTAGTCCTAGGACCGTCTTCAGGGGTGTGAAGATATACAGTGGTCAATGCACTTGTTATACTGGGCGTAGTTGGAATTGGGAAAGGTATTCCGCTCTGCCTAAGCTGTCCGGGTCCCCCTCCTCTCCCAGTCCCTACGAGTACCGGTCCAGTCGTCCGGTACTCGTAGGAACTGGTAGAGGAGTGGGACCCGGACAGCTTCGGCAGTGCTGAATTCCTCTCCCAATTCCAACCACGGCCAGTATAACAGGCTCTTTTGACCACTGTATATCTTCACACCCCTGAAGACGGACGTCGGGTACTAAACTTCCCACTTTGAATCTGGTGTTTACGCTTCTTCCTTTCAACATGGGTTCTAGACTCCAAATTTTCGCATATATATATATATGTATATATATATATATATATATATATATATATGTATGTATATATATAGATATACATATATGTAAGTATACATATATAC